>NC_132895.1:31880425-31970425 GCF_030463535.1 Salminus brasiliensis | reverse complement strand
TTTATTTGCGTGTAGTTTATTGACTTTTGCTGAAGACTCTTTCCCCCATAAAATTGCCTCTACCTCAGTGTGTTCAGGTTGCATTTTGAATCTTCTTTTAGATCCCAAAGCTGCTTCACTCCTGTATCTCCAGGGTTGTTCCTTCTCAGATCCAGCTCTTTCAGTGGTGATGAGGGGTTTGATTTCAGAGCTGAAGCCAGAGCAGCATATGCTCCCTCTGTTAAACCACAGTCTGAAATGCTAGAGGAATGAGAGAGTTAATAAACAGCTGGAACTCAGAATGTTTAGACTTACTGTTAGGATTCACTGAAATACTAACTTCAGCTTTTCAACTTTTCCATCTGAAATTCTCAGCAGAGAAGCAACATGCTTCACTCCAGAGTTTCCTAGTTTATTGCCACTCAGATCCAGCTCTTTCAGGTGTGAATAATTTGAACAAAGAGCTTTTGACAGAGTAGCACAGCCTTCCTCTGTAATACTGTTGTTGTTCAGCCTGCAGAGAGAGAAAGCACAAAGCTTCTTTAATTATATTAACAATTTCACATGATCATAAGAAATCCATTGCATTGCTTTATTCACTGTATTTAATAGAAATTATATAATGTAGGCTTGTTTATGCAAGATTATAAAATAACAATAATCAGTTCAATAAAATCACCAACTTACAAATTGTACAATAACACTAAAATAACCTTGGTGCAAAATGTAGCAATAAATATATACTTAAAAGGACAGTTCAGAAAGAGCGTCAGGTGGAAAGAGCGTCAGGTGGAAAGAGCGTCAGGAGGAAAGAGCGTCAGGAGGAAAGAGCGTCAGGAGGAAAGAGCGTCAGGAGGAAAGAGCGTCACGAGGAAAGAGCGTCACGAAGAAAGAGCGTCACGAAGAAAGAGCGTTACGAAGAAAGAGTCACGAAGAAGGAGCGTCACGAGGAAAGAGCGTCACGAGGAAAGAGCGTCAGGTGGAAAGAGCGTCAGGTGGAAAGAGCGTAACGAGGAAAGAGCGTCAGGTGGAAAGAGCGTCAGGTGGAAAGAGCGTCATGAGCAAAGAGCGTCAGGTGGAAAGAGCGTCACGAGGAAAGAGCGTCACGAGGAAAGAGCGTCAGGTGGAAAGAACGTCAGGTGGAAAGAGCGTAACGAGCAAAGAGCGTCACGAGGAAAGAGCGTCAGGTGGAAAGAGCGTCAGGTGGAAAGAGCGTCAGGAGGAAAGAGCGTCACGAGGACAGAGCGTCAGGAGGAAAGAGCGTCACGAAGAAAGAGCGTCACGAGGAAAGAGCGTCAGGAGGAAAGAGCGTCAGGAGGAAAGAGCGTCAGGAGGAAAGAGCTTCAGGAGGAAAGAGCGTCACGAAGAAAGAGCGTCACGAAGAAAGAGCGTCAGGAGGAGAGAGAGTCACGAAGAAGGAGCGTCACGAGGAAAGAGCGTCACGAGGAAAGAGCGTCACGAGGAAAGAGCGTCAGGTGGAAAGAGCATCAGGTGGAAAGAGCGTCAGGTGGAAAGAGCGTCAGGTGGAAAGAGCGTCAGGTGGAAAGAGCGTCACGAGCAAAGAGCGTCACGAGGAAAGAGCGTCAGGTGGAAAGAGCGTCACGAGCAAAGAGCGTCAGGTGGAAAGAGCGTCACGAGCAAAGAGCGTCACGAGGAAAGAGCGTCAGGTGGAAAGAGCGTCACGAGGAAAGAGCGTCACGAGGAAAGAGCGTCACGAGGAAAGAGCGTCACGAGGAAAGAGCGTCAGGTGGAAAGAGCGTAATGAGCAAAGAGCGTCACGAGGAAAGAGCGTCACGAGGAAAGAGCGTCACGAGGAAAGAGCGTCAGGTGGAAAGAGCGTCAGGTGGAAAGAGCGTCAGGTGGAAAGAGCGTCACGAGGAAAGAGCGTCAGGAGGGAAGAGCGTCAGGAGGGAAGAGCGTCAGGAGGGAAGAGCGTCAGGAGGGAAGAGCGTCAGGTGGAAAGAGCGTCAGAAGGGAAGAGCGTCAGGTGGAAAGAGCGTCAGGAGGAAAGAGCGTCAGGAGGAAAGAGCGTCACGAGGACAGAGCGTCACGAGGACAGAGCGTCACGAGGAAAGAGCGTCAGGAGGAAAGAGCGTCACGAGGAAAGAGCGTCAGGAGGAAAGAGCGTCAGGTGGAAAGAGCGTCAGGTGGAAAGAGCGTCAGGTGGAAAGAGCGTCACGTGGAAAGAGCGTCACGTGGAAAGAGCGTCACGAGGAAAGAGCGTCAGGTGGAAAGAGCGTCACGAGGAAAGAGCGTCAGGTGGAAAGAGCGTCACGAGGAAAGAGCGTCAGGTGGAAAGAGCGTCAGGTGGAAAGAGCGTCAGGTGGAAAGAGCGTCACGAGGAAAGAGCGTCACGAGGACAGAGCGTCAGGTGGAAAGAGCGTCAGGTGGAAAGAGAGTAACTAGCAAAGAGCGTCACGAGGAAAGAGCGTCAGGTGGAAAGAGCGTCAGGTGGAAAGAGCGTCACGAGGAAAGAGCGTCAGGTGGAAAGAGCGTCAGGAGGAAAGAGCGTCAGGAGGAAAGAGCGTCACGAAGAAAGAGCGTCACGAAGAAAGAGCGTCAGGAGGAAAGAGCGTCAGGAGGAAAGAGCGTCACGAAGAAAGAGCGTCAGGTGGAAAGAGCGTCAGGTGGAAAGAGCGTCACGAGGAAAGAGCGTCACGAGGACAGAGCGTCAGGTGGAAAGAGCGTCAGGTGGAAAGAGAGTAACTAGCAAAGAGCGTCACGAGGAAAGAGCGTCAGGTGGAAAGAGCGTCAGGTGGAAAGAGCGTCACGAGGAAAGAGCGTCAGGAGGAAAGAGCGTCACGAAGAAAGAGCGTCAGGTGGAAAGAGCGTCAGGAGGAAAGAGCGTCAGGAGGAAAGAGCGTCAGGAGGAAAGAGCGTCACGAGGACAGAGCGTCAGGAGGAAAGAGCGTCAGGAGGAAAGAGCGTCAGGAGGAAAGAGCGTCAGGAGGAAAGAGCGTCAGGAGGAAAGAGCGTCACGAAGAAAGAGCGTCACGAGGAAAGAGCGTCAGGAGGAAAGAGCGTCACGAAGAAAGAGCGTCAGGAGGAAAGAGCTTCAGGAGGAAAGAGCTTCAGGAGGATAGAGCGTCACGAAGAAAGAGCGTCAGGAGGTGAGGAGATACTGAAGTAACATCTGAAGACATCAAGGAAGTTAAAGCCTGGGCTTAAATGGGTCTTCCAAATGGACACCGACCCGAAGCAGACTGACAGACTGGTTACAGAGAGTCTTAAGGAGAACAAGGTCAGTGTTGTGGAGTGACCATCACAAAGCCCTGATCTCAGTCCTGTTGAACATTTAGTAGCAAAGGTGGAGAGGCATGTGTGAGCAGGGTGGCCTACAGACATCGGCTCAGTTACTCCAGATCTGTCAGGAGGAACAGCTCAAAATTCCTGCAACTGTTGTGAGAAGCTTGAGGAAGGATCTCCAACACGTTTGACCCAGGTCATTCAGTTTAAGGCCAGTGATACCAAATACTAATGAAATGTGTTTAAACTTTTTATTACTTTTCAAAGTCAAAATTATTTTAGAAAATTCCCTCTCTCATTATTCTGGCATTTAGGAAAGGTTTATTCTGATTTCATGTCAGACGGTGAGGAAAAATGCAGATGTGTCTTTTTATACAGTGTCAGTAAACTTCTGCTTTCAACTGTATTATATAACACTGGGTGATCCCTCATGTATGTAAAATTAGACAAAATCTACATCATCTTGCACACAGTTGACTAACAGACAATGCTGGAATAAAATGCTTACTTCAGTTTCTGAGTCCTGCAGTGTGAATCCTCCAGTAGATCAGACAGCTTCTTCATTTCTGAGTCTCCTTGTATTCTCCCACTCAGATCCAGCTCAGTCAGCAGTAAGGGGTTTATTCCTAGAGCTTCAGTCAGATAATCACAGACTTCCTCTGCAGCAGAGCTTTTCAACAGCCTGCAGATTAAATAATTATGATAAACATTTATCACCTTCCTGTCATTTCAGTTGTTGAAAAGTGTCGGATTAGTCTAAACTAAGTAAACATATTTTAGGAAGTTTTAATTAATTAAAAACCTGAAACAAAAATATATTTAATGAAACTTTTAAACGGTTAAACGATATACATTTCAATCTTCTGTACACAAACAGCTTTGCACATAAGTAACACTGTAACAGTAGTTCACCTCAGTGTCTTCAGTTTACTGCGTGGATCGTTTTGTAAATCCGTGAACAGCCTCACTCCTGTCTCTCCAGGATCATTCCCTCTGAGATCCAGCTCCGTCATGACTGATGAGGGGTTTGATTTTAGAGCAGAAGCCAGAGCCTCATATCCTTCTCCTGAGAGGCAGCAACCCCTGAGACTGAAAGTTCAACAGTAAAATCATTTCCCTCATCTTGATATGGACATCATTTCTTAATCATGGCCTGCTCCAGACTACAAACGTACTCTTCAATATTGTTAGACACCTCACATTTAGAAGATGTGCAGTTCTAGACTATATATAATTATCCCCTTTAAAAGAGATCACTCACCTCAGTTTCTCCAGTCTACAGTGAGGATTCTTCAGTAGATCACAGAGCTTCTGCAGTCCTGCCTGATCCAGTTTATTCTCATTCAGATCCAGCTCTCTCAGGTGTGAGGGGTTTACAGTCAGAGCAGAAATCAGATCAGCACAGTCTCTCTCTGTAATACTGCTGGATTTATACATCCTGCAGAGGGAGATAAAGAGAGGTGGTCAGGAGCAGTGGCATATCAGCTGAATAATGACTATGGGAAGTGTTTAGTGACTGTGGGAGTTGTAACCCTGGAATGCAGGTCAGAACACCAAAACTACATGATAAAAACACCAAAGGTAATGCTTAATGGTTACCACAGGTAATGCTGTAGTGAAATGAGGGGAATAACTAACCCAAAACAGCAGAAAGGCTTTCTTAAATGAAATAAACGGAGTAAAACAAAAGCGCTGGGAGCTGGGCTCAAACACCCACTATAGCTGAACGGGTAACTCAACGCGTCCGACAGAAGTGCTGCACCACCGGGGAGACATTAGTGACGTCAGCAGACAGACTGAAAAAGGGGGAAAGGAGACCAAAGGGAAATACACTGAAAAATAAACAAGGAACAGAAACAAAGATAAAAAGCTAATCTGGATAATCTGGAATCTGGATAGATCAGACAGATGAAGAGGAAAAGATAAGTCAAGTTAGCGACAAGAGAGGGGAGAAGAATAAACCCTCTAATCGCTAGAAGTGAAAGAAGGGATTTGTTCCAGAGATTTGAGAGAGCCACTGGCTAAAGAGGTCAAGAAAGAGAATCTCTTGGGTACAATGTGTCCAGAGAGGCCAAAGAGCTTCACAGAGAACAACTCTGGGAGAGTAATACTGATACAGGTTACAGGAAGCTAAAGAAAGTCCTTATAAAAAAGGTGGTACTAGGTTGCCATAGATACAAAGGTGTCAGAAGTATTGACTTTCATTACTCAGGTAGAAGTGAGAGGAGATACTAGGTTTTAGAAGCTGCAGTATCAGCTTAAGCTTTTTACTCCAGTAATGCTGAATACTGCTCAGCTGAAGTCCCACTTGTCTAATGTGTTTAATGAATCCAGCTCCTTACGTGAGTTTCTGCAGTCTGCAGTGTGGATCCTCCAGGAGAGCAGACAGCTGATCTACTCTGATCTCCTTTGGTTCAGTCTGACTCAGATCCAGCTCCGTCTGCAGTAAGGGGTCTTTACCCAGCTTTTGTTTAAAATAAGTGTAGGCTTCTTCTGCAGCATCACTTTTCAGCAGTCTGGAGAGAGAACATCAGTACGGATACATTTATAACCATATAAAGAGAAATAGACTCACAGTCATCAGTGTATAACCTCACTATGTTTTTTTGCAAGCTGTCCTCCTCCTTCAGAACTCAGTTTTCTTTCCTTCAGAAATGAGTTTAAATGGTCTAATATGATGTAATGTTAGATAATATCATAATTCAATATAATTAAATTAGAAACTTACAGGTGAGTAAACTGTTAAATTCAAAATTAAAATATAGAAACGTATTAAAAATACAAATTATCATTATGCAAATTTATTTATATATGTTGCATTTTACCTTAGTTTTTTCACAGATAAGTTCACAAGCAGCTCCACTCCTGTGTCTCCTGGGTCATTCCCTCTGAGATCCAGCTCTACAAAGGGTGAAGAGACAGTTGAGCGTAGAGCTGAGCTCAGTGCTGAACCCAGAGCAGTATAGCCTTCCTCCCGGATATTACAGAATGAAAGCCTAAGAAAAGGGAAAAATATTAATATTAATAACAGCAGGAGTGGCGTCTTTCCAAGGACACTCCAAACCGTTCCCAACATCAACTCTTATTTTCAACTCAGGTGGGTCTGGTCAGCGTTGATTACCACTGGGGATTCTGGGGCTTGGAGTTCTTTATTCCAGCTCCACCAGCTTTCCACCAGCTCCCTGCTGGTGGCTGATGGTTCATGCACCACCCCCTCCACAAGGAGCAGCACCCAACGGCCCCAACCAGCCTCACAATCATGCCTGAAGTCCCTGATAAGCGTCGGATTTAGGATACGGCCCGCCAGAACTCAAGAACGCAACTTAGGCCCATAGCCCTCCCAGTCAACCAGATACTGGGAACCACCCTGGACTTTATGCACTCACAGCAATCGCCGGACAGGTGATAGTTTGTACAAGATGCCTTGCAGCGGGAGGTCTCGGGTGGAGAACCACACCCGTTGGCCCACACAGAAAGGAGAATCATCCATCTCTTGTTCTGCAAAGAAGGGAATGAAGTACCCAAATTGGGAGAGATATCTAGGGACGAGTGCCAAAGCGTGTTGTGGGCATACTTGGTCCGTTTGGCCTGTCCACTCGCTTTGGGGTGGAAGCCTGAAGTAAGGCTGACTGTGGCACCCATCAACCTGCAGAAAGCCCTCCAAGACTAGCTGGCAAATAGGGGTCCCTGATCCAACACTAGGTTGCAAGGCATTCCATGCCCCCTCACTACATGCAAAAGCAGTTCAGCCATTTCTTTGGCCGAGAGGATTTTGGGCAATGCCTCAAACCTGCATGCCTTGGAAAAACAGTGCACCACTCTGACTGCAGGAACCACTTCTTCATTATACAGCTCCTCCTTCCTTTATTCAGAACATGAACAGATAGCAGGACGAATTGTGTGATGTATGTAATTCATAACAGATCTTACCTCAGAGTCTGCAGTTTACAGAGAGGATCCTTCAGTCCACGGCAGAGCTTCTTCACTCCTGAATCCTGCAGGTTGTTGGAGCTCAGGTCCAGTTCTCTCAGAGTGGACGAGGTGAGAACTGTGGCTAAAGCTGAACAGCTTGCTTCTGTTAGATCATCATCGTTGATCCTAAAAGCAAGTAGTGACAGAACAGCAACATTTTTATATACCTTTAATATGTCTTCAGGTTAGGTGTAAGTTTGTAATGAATTAGGAACAACCTTTTCCCAGCATGTGTTTATTTCTATGTCCTGCGGTTTGAGTTTGTAAACCAGATTTTTTCTATTTTTGCATACATTGTTTACCAAAGCATTTAACATTTAAAAAGGAATAACTATTTAATATTAATCTTTTGGAGTGGTCAAATCAAATGCCTGACCTAAATCCAATAGAAATGTGAAAGGACCTGAAGCAGGAAGGAGGAAAACCACCAACATAAAGTTGAAGCTGTTTTTTAAGAAGGAATTGGTTAAAATTCCCCTAATGAAGCATTAGTTTTACTTGTTGTGCAGTTTCCAGTCTGGCTGTAGATAGACAGCAAGATTAATGATTTTCCTTGTGATCACTCTAAATAACTTACTAACCTGTTTAAATATTAAAGGCTAAATCTGGTCATTAAAATGTTTATTAAGTATTATGTTTGTCCACAAATCATAGTAGCACATGTTACACAAGGTCCAACACAGTGGCAACAGTGTTCATAAACCTATAACAGTACACTTAAATAAAGATTATTTTTAGGAGCTTCTTACATTCCAGCAGCTATAATTTTAATATATGCCCGTAGTTTTACAAGAGCATCTGTTGCAGCCCAGACTGTAAATGGATTAAAATACAAATGATGTAGACTAGCCAACAGCAAATCAGATAAGGATATTCGCCCTGTTGCCAGTTAATCATGTTGTACAGCCCCAGCACGTAGCCACAGCTTAGCCTCAAGGATAGTGAGGAAGAAATCAGAGTTCTAAAAACCCATTATGAGTTATTCAAGGTAATAATTGGATGAATAATAAAAGGATGAATAAAAGGATGAACAGCTATTTTCACTAAAAATACAGTTCTCTTCCTTTGTATGTGAATTTAAACTTAATTTAAAAGAAAAAAATCAGAATACTGACCAGAGTCTCCTCAGTTTACAGTGTGTATCCTGCAGTACAGCACACAGTAGTTTCACTCTGGAATCTCCTGAAGGTCCTGCTGGATTCCTGCTCAGTTTCAGCTCTGTCTGCAGCAGGATATTTATTCTCAGAGCTGAAGAAAGAGAAGTCCAGGCTTCCTCTGCAGCATCCGTCTTCAACAGCCTGCAAATTGATGAAATGTATTTCATTTGAAATCTTTAGTTCAGTTTAGTATTGAAGAATCTACCGAAATATTAGATATTAGATACACAATGTCCTTATTGTTGGAGACCAGAGCCCAATTCTCTGGCCAGGCAAGAACTCCATGATACAACTCTCCATTGGTCTAGCTAACTAACTAACATTGGTCTAACTGTGTGTGATGTATTGGGAGATACAAGTTATTTACTACAGTCTCAAAGATCTGTCCAGGGTGAGCTCACAGCAGTGGATTCTCTCACCTCAGAGTCTTCACTTTACAATCTGGTTCCTGTAGTAAACCATTCAGAAGCTCCACTCCTCTATCTCCAGGGTCGTTCCCTCTGAGATCCAGCTCCATCAGGGGTGAAGAGGGGAATGATTTCAGAGCTGAAGCCAGAGCAGCATATCCTTCTTCTGATACACTACAGTCTGAAAGCCTGAGGAAACGTTAGTTAAAGCTTTAATCAGTGATAAAACCATGTTATCTTTGTATAGCTTCATTACAGCAAAGTTCAGCCATTCTTGTTTGTTAGAAATGTTTAGTAGATGAGAGACCTCTTCCACTCCAGACGTCCCTACTTTACTTCCTCTCACCTCAGTCTCTGCAGTTTACAGTACTGATTGGTCAGTAGGTCACAGATCTGCTTCACTCCAGGGTTTCCTAGTTTATTCTCACTCAGATCCAGCTCTATCAGGTGTGAGGGATTAGAGGAAAGAGCTGCTGATAGAGCAGCACAGCCTTCCTCTGTAATCCTGCTGTTATTCAGCCTGCAAAAAAAAGCAAAAATCAGAGCTTATTGGATCATAACTATAATTATAATAAAATTATAATTATAATTAAATGTATATAATTAATTTAGATGGCCCTCGTCTTGATCCTCAAGTCAGACTACAGCACACACTGCTACATTATAAAATCACATTCAGTTACTCTACATTGTGTAAGCTGACCAATCTTACTTCAGGATCTGAGTCCTGCAGTGTGAATCCTCCAGTAGATCAGACAGCTGATTCATTTCTGAGTCTCCTTGTATTCTCCCACTCAGATCCAGCTCTCTTAGCAGTAGTGGGTTTGTTCCTAGAGCTTCAGTCAGATGATCACACAGTTTCTCTGCAGCAGAGCTTTTCAGCAGTCTGCAGATACAGGAATAATATTACATAGTCATTGTCTTTTTACACTGCTGCTTACATTGCTCTTTCATTCTAAGTTAGAAAATCAAATATATTGTTATTAATCAAATATAATGAGTAACGTGAAGCAAACATAGTAGAGTTGTACTATTACATTTCAGATTTGCTCTGAAGTCAAAGATAAATGATATTCTTTAACATTGTAAAAGGACATTTACAGATATCAGTTATTAAGGAAGTGGATATTTTTAATGCAAATTTAAAAAGACCAAAGTTAAATAATTTACTAACTGTACCAAACTGTACTGAACACAAGCGGTGCTGTAAAATCAGTTCACCTAATTCTTCTCCCTTTAGTCTGTGAATCCTTTTCTAAATCCATGATCAGCTTCACTCCTTTATCTCCAGGGTCATTTCCTCTGAGATCCAGCTCCATCAGGGGTGATGAGGTGTTTAAGTTCAGAGCTGAAGCCAGAGCAGCATATCCTTCTTCTGAGATGCAGCAACATCTGAGACTAAATGTACAACAAAATGAGAGAATGGGAGAAGTGAACACTGGTAGTAGAATACTCATACAAACGTTCAGTATTATAGTCTTTGTGAGAGCAAGACGCTTTCTATCCATCAGTGAAATATATATGCATATTTTGGAGCAAACATACTCTCAGATGTTAGTTGACTAATGGTACTTATCTGGTGTTACAGGTAAATACATACCTACATACATACATGCATACATATACCCAACCCGTACATACTCTTCCTCCACTGCATGCAATGCCCCCACCACTAGTGAGGGCGGATCAACAACCACAGACAAGCCATGCATTTTTCCAACTGCCTCCAATGCAACATCACGGGGGAACCAACATGCCTGGAGGGAAGCGCAGTGTACTAGACTTCAACGCACCAACCCGCAGACGCCAGCAACGCCAGTAACACCAGCAACGCAGCAAAGCGATGTGAGGGGAGAGTGCCATCTACCCACTCCGGAGAGAGCAAGGCCAATTGGGCTGCTGATTTAAAGCATTTAAAAAGTGTATGAACGAACCAGGCCTTAGTAGGAGACCTGTCAGTCTGCCAGCCTGAAATATAAGTAGGATAACAACTGATTCATATCTGGGCCTTGGAGGGGAGCGAGTCACGTGGGCTGTTTGCTGTTTGCTGGAAACCATCATTCTTACACAGACAGAGAAAGTTAATAAGAATCAAATCATCTTAAACCAGACAAGCTTTAGCCCCAATTAATGTATTTTATAATTAATAGTGCTCTAAAAGAGTTTAACTGTTATTTCTAGTTTCTTACTGATACTCAGTAAATTTCAAATTATACGTAGTCACTTCATTCCCTGGTCGTTTGATGTGTGGGGGGGGGGGGGTTGAGACTGACTGATCACACATCCGTGTGGTCCTGTGAATCTTTCAGTTTATCTGGCTCCGAGTCAAGAAGAAATGCTAATCAGAACCATCAGAGAACCCAGAAAAATGAAAAAAAAAAAATGAAGATGAAGAGCGCTGGAAAAAGGAAAAAGCTGTAAAGGTAGCTCACCTGGAGGTGGATTAGAACCACCAACCTCTTTGGTGGGAGACCAGTATGAACTGAGTGAGCTACAACACCACAGTGCTGAAAGGACTAGGACTCTTAGAAACGGAGGAAATCTGCAATTGAAATGTTAACTGAGGTTACCAGGGGAGGACTGACCTGCTCGAAATCACAGAGCAACAGGAAAAGTCTTCCCAAACAAAAAGGAAAACGGTGTGAAAAAGAAAAAAGGAGCAACAACAAAACCAAAGAGAGGGCAAAACTAGTGGCTGGGGGTGGTATAGCAGGTTGCCTAGCCACAGTCTGCACCCTTATAGAACCCCCCCTTTGAGGAACGGCATCAGATGTTCCCAACCCCTCGGCCCGAATGAGCTCAAGGTCCAGAATGTTACGAGCAGGGACCCAGGAGTGTTCCTCAGACCCATGTCCTTCCCAGTCCACCAGATACTGGGTGCAGCCCCGGACCCGCCGTGAGTCCAAGAGATGCCGAACAGTGTAAGCGGGCGACCCGGCCACCAGAACTGAGGGCAGGGGAGCTGGGACAGAGGCAAGGGTGCTGCAGAGTACGGGCTTTAGGCGTGACCCGTGGAATGTGGGGTTGATTCTCTGTTCTGGCCATAACGTAAAACCAGGTCGTCGTTTCCAGTCTGCAGCAACTTTTCCAGTCTAAGGCAAGCTGGAGAGCTTTCTGTCAGGCCTGCCAGCATCGCCAAACAAAATGCCCAGCTGCTGGGACCCCCACTTCATCATCCTGCTCTGAAAACATAGGGGGGGCATACCCAAACTGGCACTCAAAAGAGGACATGCCCAAGGATGAGTGTTCAGCCCAACTGGAGGGATTACAAGAGGCCACGAAGGGTCCATCCTAGGTCTTGGTTGACCCTCTCAGTCTGACCATTGGATTGTGGATTAAAGCCACTGAAGGTTCACTGAGGCACCCAGTAGCTGGCAAAATGCTTTCCAGAACCTACTGGCAAACTGTGGTCCTCGATCAGAGACCGAATCCACTGGCAGCACATGGACCTTGATCCTCCATCCTCTGAGCAACTTGAGGTTCAGACCAGGAACTGGTGGTTAGCCCCCTCCAGCCAGTGCCTCCATTCATCCAATGCTAGTTTCACTGCCAAAAGCTCCCTGTTACCAACATAATAGTTTTGCTCTGTAGGTGTGAGGAGGTGTGAAAAACTTTTTGTGAGCACCTGAACGCTCTGATCGCACAGCCCAAACACCTACTGTATATCAGAAGCATCCACTTCTACCACAAACGGAACATCAGGTTCTGGAAGCTGTAACACTGGAGCTGTGACTAGGCAGTGTTTGAGCTCTTCCAAGGCTTTCTGGGCTGTACTGGTCCATTGAAACTGTCCCATTGTTACTGTTAGCGAGGTTAGTGGAGCAGCAACTGTGCTAAAATTCCAGATAAAGCTACGGAAAAAATAGCAAAACCCAGAAAGTGCTGAAGCAGCTGAAGAGAAGCAGTACACTCTAAGGTGCTTCTGTTGGTCTGGTCCCCAGGACATGGCAGCATTGAGAAACACCCCGGAGGTATGTGGAGCACTGTCATCAGATCTTTGAGGGAAGGAGGAGGATCATGCTGGGATAACTCATCTTTGAGGTTCTCACTCAACCCTTGCTGAAAGGCTGCCATTAATGCAGATGAGTTCCAACCACTCTCAGCAGCCATAGTGTGAAACTCAGCTGCATAGTCAGCCACAGATCTTTTCCCCTGTTGTATATTTAGGAACCGGGGGGCGGTCTCTCCTCCACAGACAGGGTGATCAAAAGCCTGATGCATGGTAGCAGTGAATAAGTCTGTGGACGTCTACACATCGGGTTAATTCTCCCAAACTGGAGTGGCCCAAGCAATTGAAGCAGAAAGCCATGACAGTGTAAGTGTGGTTCAACCCATGGAACAGGATCAGGTGCAGGGACTGGTGCAGGTGTGGAGGGAGGGGCAGGTATAGCCACAGGAGGTCCAGCCTGGATGGATGAAGTTAGGGCCTGCATTTGTGTTAGGATCTGTTGGAGGGCTTGCTCATATCTGCCGACTGCAGCACCCTGGTTGGCTATGGCACCTTTGACCATCTCCATGTCTGAGAACACTGCTGGGTCAGTCTCGCTGTGACATGGTAGCTCACCTAACGGTAGCTCACCTAAATGTAGCTAAAGACAACAGAAAGTACTAGGACTTTCAGAAACCATAGGACTACGCAATTACGACAGAAACTGTAAACTTGCTTTACAGCGGATTTGAACCCCCAACTCTCTTGCTTATGAGACCAGAGGAAACACACTGCACAGCTGCATGAAATGTTAAGACCAAAGAGAAAACCTGCTAAACAAAACCAAAGAGAGGTGGAAACTCCAAAGACTTAAAAGAAAAGACTAGTTTTCACTTTTTGCCTTTTCTTTTTTTGGCATCAAAGAACTTCAGAAAGGCCCAAGAAGAGGTTAGATCTGGGACCTGAGGTCAGAAAAAGAGAGCCAGGTGAACACTCGAGGGAGGTTTACCGATTTACCAGCCAGACTTGTGTGTGAGAAACCCAAGACTGAGCACAGGGCTCGAGGTCGGCTCTCCTTAAATAGGAAAGGGACAGATGTTGCTGATCTCCCCTAATCACGGTGTAGTGGTTCTGGGTTTCCCTCTGGTGGCTGGGGGTGGTATAGCAGGTTCCCCAGCCACAGTCTGCACTCTTACAAAAGCATGCAATAGTAGTTCGAGTAAGAAGTGCTGTGCACGCTAGTGAAGATGATGTTAACTGTTTGTCCTAAATGTTAAATGTTCACTGTACCTTGGTCACTGTTGATATTACACCTCTTAGAACATTTGATCGTGTTGCTAGTAAAATCTTAACCTGCGTTCGACAAGGGAATGAAGTGACTGTATAAGCTGGAATTTACTGAGTATCAGTAAGAAAATGGAAACAACAGTAAAAACTCTTATTATTAATTATCGCACTATTAATTATAAAACATTATACATTAATTGGGGCTAAAGCTTGTCTGGTTAAAGATGATTTGATTCTTATTAACTTGTCTGAGGAAGAATGCTAGTTTTAAAGTGACAAAAGCTGTGGCCATAAGGTAAATAAAAACAAACTGGAAGAGGTGGAATACCTAGACAGAAAGTAAATAAGGGGTAGAAGAGCCACTGCCACAGCTCACACTACAGTAGACAAAAAAATGCACCTAGAGCAACAACAGTGTGTGGAATGTAACCTTGCCTTGGAATGGCAGATTATAGCATTATCTCCTTTTTTATTATTATTGTATCTCCTTTTTTATTATTGTATTATTATCTCCTTTATTGTTATTATTTTATCTCCTTTTTAGTATTATTTTATTATCTCCTTTATTATTATTATTTTATCTCCTTTTTTCTTATTATTTTATTATTATCTCCTTTATTATTATTTTATCTCCCTTTTTATTATTATTTTATTATTATCTCCTTTATTATTATTATTTTATCTCCTTTTTTATTATTATTTTATTATTATCTCCTTTATTATTATTATTATTATTATTATTATATCTCCTTTTTTATTATGATTTTATCTCCTTTTTTATTATTATTTTATTATTATCTCCTTTGCGAAGGTTAATTCATGGAGCAGATCAGCAAAATTTAAATGGAAAATTAGAATGGGATGAGGAAGCTCTTGCTTCTCTACTATTCCAAATCTTTTCAATTCTTTGTGGCAACCAAAAATTGGATATACAATGCAGTGTTGACACAGGCATCTGATGGGGGCACCAACCCCCTGCCTATTTTCACTCCCAACTTGACAGAATTGAGCAGTGTATGCCACCCTGCTACCAGGGACTGGCTGCAGCAGTATGTATCAATAGGGGCCCAAAAGAGTTTTGTCAGAACCCAAAAAAAGAAAGAATATTCCTAATCCAGACTGTTCCTTTAGACACACAATGATGGATTATGTGGATATGGGATCAGACATCAGGAAGTGTAGGTACGTAATCATGACCATTGACATGATCAGATGTGAAGGTCCATTTAAGGAAATCCTCACCACTAAATCTGCCCTTAGAGTAAAGGGACGTCCTCACTGGTATCACTTGAATCATTGGTCCAGAGCATGTAACCTGACTCGACCAGTGAGACAGATGACACAACCATCTTCAAGACCCACTACAGTGCATCAGGGTGCCGATCCTGTGCAGGCCACATCACCACACGACATGAGTGACCAGGCAGGAACCAAGTGGTTCCAGGCCAGTTACTGGAGGTCTGACCAGATGGTGACCCCAATCTGAGGAGTCAGACAGCATTTAGGGAACATTCCACTCACATCTGCTCACTTTCTCATTAGTTCCCCTCTCACACATCCTGGTAAAGCAGGGTTGGGTCGTAAGTAGGGGCCCTCGTTGTTTTCAGGTGAAGAAACTGGATATAATAAAGTTGAGATTAGGAGGGTTGGGAGGAGAGCAGTTAAATTGAGTCGTAAGTAGGGGCCCTCGTTGTTTTCAGGTGAAGAAACTGGATATAATAAAGTTGAGATTAGGAGGGTTAGGAGGAGAGCAGTTAAGTTGGGTCGTAAGTAGGGGCCCTCGTTGTTTTCAGGTGAAGAAATTGGATATAATAAAGTTGAGATTAGGAGGGTTGGGAGGAGAGCAGTTAAGTTGGGTCGTAAGTAGGGGCCCTCGTTGTTTTCAGGTGAAGAAACTGGATATAATAAAGTTGAGATTAGGAGGGTTGGGAGGAGAGCAGTTAAGTTGGGTCGTAAGTAGGGGCCCTCGTTGTTTTCAGGTGAAGAAACTAGATATAATAAAGTTGAGATTAGGAGGGTTGAGAGGAGAGCAGTTAAGTTGGGTCGTAAATAGGGGCCCTCGTTGTTTTCAGGTGAAGAAACTGGATATAATAAAGTTGGGATTAGGAGGGTTGAGAGGAGAGCAGTTAAGTTGGGTCGTAAGTAGGGGCCCTCGTTGTTTTCAGGTGAAGAAATTGGATATAATAAAGTTGGGATTAGGAGGGTTGGGAGGAGAGCAGTTAAGTTGGGTCGTAAGTAGGGGCCCTCGTTGTTTTCAGGTGAAGAAACTGGATATAATAAAGTTGAGATTAGGAGGGTTGAGAGGAGAGCAGTTAAGTTGGGTCGTAAGTAGGGGCCCTCGTTGTTTTCAGGTGAAGAAACTGGATATAGTAAAGTTGAGATTAGGAGGGTTAGAAGGAGAGCAGTTAAGTTGGGTCGTAAGTAGGGGCCCTCGTTGTTTTCAGGTGAAGAAATTGGATATAATAAAGTTGAGATTAGGAGGGTTGGGAGGAGAGCAGTTAAATTGGGTCGTAAGTAGGGGCCCTCGTTGTCTTCAGGTGAAGAAACTGGATATAATAAAGTTGGGATTAGGAGGGTTGGGAGGAGAGCAGTTAAATTGGGTCGTAAGTAGGGGCCCTCGTTGTCTTCAGGTGAAGAAACTGGATATAATAAAGTTGAGATTAGGAGGGTTGGGAGGAGAGCAGTTAAGTTGGGTCGTAAGTAGGGGCCCTCGTTGTTTTCAGGTGAAGAAACTGGATATAATAAAGTTGAGATTGGGAGGGTTGGGAGGAAAGCAGTTAAGTTGGGTCGTAAGTAGGGGCCCTCGTTGTTTTCAGGTGAAGAAATTGGATATAATAAAGTTGAGATTAGGAGGGTTAGGAGGACAGCAGTTAAGTTGGGTCGTAAGTAGGGGCCCTCGTTGTTTTCAGGTGAAGAAATTGGATATAATAAAGTTGAGATTAGGAGGGTTAGGAGGACAGCAGTTAAGTTGGGTCGTAAGTAGGGACCCTCGTTGTTTTCAGGTGAAGAAACTAGATATAATAAAGTTGAGATTGGGAGGGTTGAGAGGAGAGCAGTTAAGTTGGGTCGTAAGTAGGGACCCTCGTTGTTTTCAGGTGAAGAAATTGGATACAATAAAGTTGAGATTAGGAGGGTTGGGAGGAGAGCAGTTAAGAAACCATGACTCTTGAGGCAGTTTTGTTGTGTTTGCTTACCGGAGGATTGGGTCTATTAATATTACCATTGTCTTACCTAAATCATTTACTAATTAAATCAGGTATATCACGTCATAATCAGAAATTAATCCCACATATAGCTCCTTTGTCTATCTTAAAGATCTGTGGAAAAAAAAAGAGTATTTTACGTTGTTCAGCGCACTACAAGGACCCATACCAACTGGATGACAATATAGATGTGTGATTCACATACACTACTACCTTTATTTATCCTGGATCCTTACCAGACCTATACATTTTGTTTCTGTTCTACTCTCAGCAACACTGGTTTAACCCAGAATACGTGTTATGATGCAGTTAGGAGACAGATCCTGGGCAAGACTTTACTCTTGGTACACTTCCAGTAGCACACATCTTTTAAAATGGTGAACAACTCAAATTAAACCAATTATTTGTGGTGTAACCAACATGTTATGAACTATGAGTCAGTTACATCTCTGTTGCATCTTATTGCTTGTTTGGTCAGAGGTGGGAACAAAGTGCCACCTCTGCTACTGCAGTGACCCTGGTAGTCAAATTTCATCTCCACATATTCGAGGGTCTACTTTAGGTGGAACAACCAGACTGGTTATTATTGAATGGTAACTTTGACGAACCCTCATAGTTTTTTGGGGATAGTCCAGACATTTGCAAGGCCAAGTGCTGTTAATCACCTGACTAGGTGATTAAGCGCCATAGTGTCAGCGCTTTAGTCCGCTGGACTGGATCACAACTATATATTTTATACAACTTTTATTCATACAAAATAGTTCCAGAGTTGGGATCTGGAGTCTTTCCTGATTTCTCTGCTCAAACAGATCAACTAAACCTGGAAATTAGTAAATAAATAAAAGTGCTGTTAATCGCCTGACTAGGAGACTTTGTGATACCAAAATTGTGAACCAATAGATTCCTATCAATTTTCAGCTGCTTTGTATCGCAATGCCAACTCAGCGTAAGATGTTGTGGCATCCTTTTTTCTGTGCTTGTAGGAACTCAGTTATGATGGTGATAACAGCCAGAATTAATAGTCATCCCATTGATCAGGGCATCTAATAAATTTGTGAGATTGGTGATACAACTGTCTGTGGTATTCAGTTAAAACACTTCCAGTTATATACTTACAGATATTAATAATAAATGCACTGTTCTTCTGTAATACTGCCAGTTCTAGAAGACATTTAGTTGCTGCTTTCACTTCAGGCACTCACCTCAGTTTCTCCAGTCTACAGTGAGGATTCTTCAGTAGATCACAGAGCTTCTGCAGTCCTGCCTGATCCAGTTTATTCTCATTCAGATCCAGCTCTCTCAGGTGTGAGGGGTTTACAGTCAGAGCAGATATCAGATCAGCACAGTCTCTCACTGTAATACTGCTGGATTTATACATCCTGCAGAGACAGAGAAGAAGTAGTAGAAGAAGAGGGCTGTAGTTTCGTTCAGCTGGGGTCAGTCCTTAAAACTCAAACAAAAGCAAGAGAACTACTGTAGGGTAGGTAAAGTCAAGTAATAAACCAGCATTATCAGTTCAAGACCAGTGTGCATGGAGAAAACTAGCTCATGTGTAGATAAACCAGCCTACAGATCATTTAATGAATCCAGCTCCTTACGTGAGTTTCTGCAGTCTGCAGTGTGGATCCTCCAGGAGAGCAGACAGCTGATCCACTCTGATCTTCTTTGGTTCAGTCTGACTCAGATCCAGCTCCGTCTGCAGTAAGGGGTCTTTACCCAGCTTTTGTTTAAAATAAGTGTAGGCTTCTTTTGCAGCATCACTTTTCAGCAGTCTGGAGAGAGAACATCAGTACAGTCTAATGAACTACTCAATAACTCAATAACGCTTAAATAGGTACTCTAGAGACGTTTCTCAACCCAGTTCTGGGGTTTTGATCTGCCCCCAGTTCCCCACACCCTGATTGATAAGACTCCTGGGTCTGGGTCTAGTGTACAATACCAACAACACTACAATGTCATATATGAACCAAATGGAAATGTTTGTTTATATAAATACAACCTCAGATGAACAACAACACACAACATATTCCACCGTCTCTTTACTTATTTAACAACAATGAAAACAACATTCTACACTGAGAGACTATTCACAAGCGTAAAACAGTTGCTAATCTTCCCAGCAGTGGACGTCCCAGCAAATTCACCCCAACACAGTATATAACCCCAAACACCCTTTTGTTGGTGCAGGGGTATGTTGTCGTGCTCTGCTTGTATATGCTGCATATAGCCTCTAGATATCTTGATAGATTGATATTGCCGCACTGGACTCAGAATGTAAGACCCCTACTGTGCAGGGTCCACATTCTCTGCTGTGCGAGTGAAATGAGTAAGGGGAAAGGCTCTTCCCAACAATTCAATTACTACATTAAATGAAAACAATGTTTCTATTAGTTTTTAACTAATAAACAGAACAGGTCTAAATGTAAATAACTCAGGATTAAATTGATTATAAGTTCATAAATTAATCACCTCAGTTTTTTCTTTGTATTCATAAATAAACCCGTAAGCTGCTTCACTCCTGTGTCTCCGGGGTCGTTCCCTCTAAGATCCAGCTCAGTCAGGGCTGATGAGGAGCTTTTCAGAGCTGAAGCCAGAGCTGCATATCCTCCCTCTGTTATTCTGCAGAATGAAAGACTAAACCCAGAACAAAAGACCAGAACATTTATTTCTAATTGTGACAACAATTCTCCTTCGTTTGAGAAGTTGTGAGATTTTTGTGTGATGAGAGTAATGCATCTCAGTAGATCTTACCTCAGCTTCTTCAGTTTACAGAGAGGATCCTTCAGTCCACTGCAGAGCTCCTTCACTCCTGAATCCTGCAGGTTGTTGGAGCTCAGGTCCAGTTCTGTCAGAGTGGACGAGGTGAGAACTGTGGCTAAAGCTGAACAGCTTTCTTCTGTTAGATCATCATCGTTGATCCTAAAAGCAAATGATGACATTTCACATTTAAATAGATATAAAAAGATAAAAACATGAAACCCATTCAGCTTCGCTAATATTTACTAAACTGAAAATAATTCAGTAAAATCAATTATTTCTTTTGAGAATATGATAATATAAAATGTTTTTATTCTGCTTGTTTCTGTAACTGCTACAACCAACATTTGGTACCATTTATATCAAATGTAATGTGCAGGTACGTTTGAATGAACAGCTGCATTAAGCAGAGTGGCTCAACACAACAGTTGATCACTTCAGGACAGAGAACACTGAGGGACTTACCATCAATCTGTCATTTTAGTTGAACTATAAACTAATGGTGTGAATGGGTGTTGATAATGATATTAATCTGCTGAGATAAAAGCAATATCCCCGTGTTTCTGTACATTTATGATGAATATATCTATATATACACAACCTCTGTTCTTAAAAAGCCCAAAGCATCTCTGAAACATTCCTTTTAACTTCATCATGAATGTGAGGAGCTGAGCTGCTGGTAATCATTTTCATCATAAAAACGTGAATAAAACAAAAGGTCATTAAAAACAAGCAGTTTTTGCAGTCTGGTTTCCATATATTGACTAGAGTGAACATTACAGTGAGGAATGTCAACAATGACACAGTACATCCAACTTTCTATATCGAATATTTTCTCTTACGTTTTCCACTACATGCACCTTTTAAAGACACAGCAGTACAGCACACAGTAGTTTCACTCTGGAATCTCCTGAAGGTCCTGCTGGATTCCTGCTCAGTTTCAGCTCTGTCTGCAGCAGCATATTTATTCTCAGAGTTGAAGAAAGAGAAGTCCAGGCTTCCTCTGCAGCTGCCGTCTTCAACAGCCTGCAAAGATGAGATGAAAGCAATGGACGAGAACACAGATTAACAATGTTATAACTCATTTGCTCTTTATTCTACTCCCAGATGTGATCAGTGTTGCCACACCACTGAGCAAACTAATTTCTTTTAAGAAAATTAAATACATTATTATGTATCCACACTAAAGGTACAGGTGTCCAGCTGCTTTTCATATTTATCCAAGGATGTACCAGTATGCATTTCAGTAGACCAGGCTAGAATAATACAAATATTGAAGTATTAATTTGGGATGTTGGAATTCATTTCTTCATTTAGTGTTCTTCATTATTTGTTGAAATGAGGACATGTTCAGTGCAGTTATCGCTTTTCTTCAGCTGACATTTATGGTTTTGTGTGGGATTTATTTCAATAGAAACATTTAATTAAAGAAAAATGTGTTCTTTTGTCCTTTACGTGGCTTTTAACCTAAATCCCGTAACGTTATTTTTCTGTGCAGGTTGTAGTTGCTGTTGCAGTGTTGTCTCTTTTCAGTCCTGCAGTTTGTATCAGGCAGTGAGTTGCATTAGTTGTGTTGGTGAAGTGTGTTCTTCAGTGTGTGGTCATTTATTTGAGTGTTCTAAAACGGTCTATTAATCCCAGCCACATGGATCTGTCCATTGAGAACCTACAGCTCACCACAGTATAAGACGTAGGTAAGGAATGGTGTTTCTCACCTCAGTGTCTTCATTTTACAGTTTGAATCCTCTACTAAATCAGTGAGCTTCTTCACTCCTGAGTCTCCAGGGTCGTTCCCTCTGAGATCCAGCTCTGTCAGGTGTGATGAGGGGTTTGATTTCAGAGCTGAAGCCAGATGCTTATATCCTTCCTGTGTTACACTGCAGTCTGAGAGACTAGAGAAAAGAGAAATGTTACAGTTAAAACTTCAATTCAAATGTTTAATGTATCCTTCTGAGACTGAGTAACACACTAACTTTAGTTTAGCAAGTCTGCAGTCCAAAATCTTCAGTAGGTTACAAATCTTCTTCACTCCAGGGTTTCCTAGTTTATTCCCACTTAGATCCAGCTCTTTCAGGTGTGAGGGATTAGAGGAAAGAGCTGCTGACAGAGCAGCACAGCCTTCCTCTGTAATACTGCTGTTATTTAATCTGCAGAAAAAAAACAACAGTAATTATTTCTAGATTTATTTTGTTTGTGTAGTTTGTGTATTCAGTTAGCATAATTTAGATAGCTGTTACTGCTAGATTAATCATAATAAAAGCAAAAAATAGTGTATGTATAATAACTTTAAAAATAATAAGTACATTTTATTTCAATTCAATTTAAATGTTACATATTTACATATTCATATTCAAAATGAATGAAACCTCAAAGCCTTCTGTAAAGATTTCATGTCAATCAGTCCTATTGTTAACACATACAGCAAACGTCATATGCTGTGTATGGAACAGTTCTACAGAGAATACCAACACAGATCTGTATATCGGTGAAAAATAGAAAAGTTCATTAAAAGGAAAAACTAACTTGATTTTTTCAGGTCTGCAGTGTGAATCCTTCAGTAGATCAGACAGCTGATTCATTTCTGAGTCTCCTTGTATTCTCCCACTCAGATCCAGCTCTCTTAGCAGTAGTGGGTTTGTTCCTAGAGCTTCAGTCAGATGATCACAGAACTCCTCTGCATTAGCAGTCAACAGCCTGCACATAAAGACATTATAATTAGCATATATTATATCGATATGTCTATATCTATGTGTCATTTATGTGTGTATCTATAAACAGTTTTTAATTAACTTGACAGTTTAATTATACCATATATTTTCCATTAAAATCAGTAAATCATGGCCAGTGTCATCAACTAAAATATGTAATACAAACCATTACAAAGTTTATATTACATAAAATATATCATTATTAATAAGTCATTAAATATATATTCTATATTATTATATTATTTCTTTATTTATAAGGTGTTTTCTATTTCTACCACATTATCACAGTATTCTCTGTTTATTTTGATTTGTTCCACACTAAACCAGTTTAAGTGTGTTTAGATGTTAGCAGTTACATTTTGATTGAGTAAGGTGAATTGTGGGACTTAACATTAAAGGTATTTTTGCGAAGAGTGTTCTGTTTTATTTGTTGTCATGTGAGGCCATCTTTTGATGCTTGTCATGTCATGCCTTTTTAAGTCTGTACAAAATAACCACACATTATTTTACATTCATGAGAAATATTTTACTTTACAGACCATGTCTCACTGCTTGTGGAGCTTTAACCTTATGACTGAGTGAGTGAGTCAATAATTGAACTTTTTTTTACCAGAGTAAAGTAAATATTTCTCAGTTATTTCAGACTAAGAAAAGAGAGACAGAATCACTATTTGAACAAAACTGTTTTGTGTTTATTAGGTTATGTTAGGGTGTAGTGCTGTGGGTCACCTTAGTGTCCTCAGACTACATTGTGGATCCTCTAGTAGACCAGTAAAAAGAGCAACTCCTGTGTCTCCAGGGTCATTCCCACTGAGATCCAGTTCAACCAGGTTTGATTTCAGAGCTGGAGCCAGAGCAGTATATCCTTCTTCGGAGATGCAGCAAAAGCTAAGACTAAAGGACACAGACAAAATCAGTAAATGAATGACTGTTATATTTTCTAGTATTTTCTAGTTTTCTCACAAAAGTTGCCAATATGAATCATATTTTCTTGTTCCTGTATCTAACTGTTTTTCTAGGTTTTAATTAAGGATATATCTGTGGTGACCAAACTGTCTGTTCATTGTTGCTTTGAAGTACAACTATGTATACACTGCATTTATTGTACAGTAATGTGCAAAAACCCAAGACCATCTTATTGAATTAATTCAAGCTGTAACTAGAGTTTAAAAATGATTAAACAATACACCTGGACTCCTAATAATCATTTAAGATCTGGTAGATTACCATCACTGCCCCCTTGGATTAACAGTGTTTAAGGCACTGAAAAGCAAGAAACACATGCTCCAAGTCTGAAAGCATGTCTAGAACTTGTAACTAAGAATAGAAAACAGACATAAATTAACAAAGAAGCTGATGGTGGAAGAAGAGTGTACTAAACTATAAGGAATGGGCACATTTCTACCACGGCAAATGAAGGGGTCTGATTAAGACATTAATTCAGTCTCATATCTGTTTGTATAATTATTTGTTAAACTGTTAGTTTAATTTCATTAATATAATTAGTATCACAGACATTCATTTCTAACTGGAGGAAGCTTAGGAAGGGTCTAAAACGTCTGCAAACAAAATACATTTAAAATGCTTTTAAACCAAGGAGGTTCTTTATCTAAACTATGTTCAGATATTAGTTCAGTCCCACATGATGGATATTTTTCTCTATTAGATGTCTTCCTTGTAAAAGCAAACTTCAGGGAGCAAGAATCTCTGCAGGTCTTTATCACCTTTGTAGCCACCCTTTCATTTTTTGGTGTTGAGCTTTTACTGTACATTACTGGTGGAGCTGCAACCTACTTGCTGGCAAGAGTACCAACAAAATATCACTAAATGATGTCACTAAATGGTCTTTATCTGTGGTGGAGGGTGAGGTAAAGTACAGATATGTGAGTCACTTGAGCCCTGTGTTTGTGTTGTCTCTGAGCCTCGCTGCCTAAAAGGCCATGGTGACTATGCCCCTTCCTCCAGTGGCTCCCCACAATACACAATTTGCTGAGAAATTAAAGATTCATTCAAATTTCTTCAAAGGTAAAATTTCCTTTACATATCTTACATATATTTAGATTTATATTGATAAACTCCTGAGAGCACAACTTTATCTGTTTGTTGAGGCTTTCCAAAATTTCTATGACCACTTATAGTTCAGGTCAGACTGAAGACGGTCTTTACACACAGTGGGGAAAAAAGTATTTAGTCAGTCACTAATTATGCAAGTTCTCCCACTTAAAAAGATGAGAGAGGCTGTAATTGACATCATAGGTAGACCTCAACTATGAGAGACAAAATGAGAAAAATAATCAGAAAATCACATTGTCTGATTTTTAAAGAATTTATCTGTAAATAATGGTGGAAAATAAGTATTTGGTCGCCTACAAACAAGCAAGATTTCTGTCTGTCACAGACCTGTACCTTCTTCTTTAAGAGGCTTCTCTGTCCTCCACTCATTACCTGTTTTAATGGCACCTGTTTGAACTGGTTAACAGTATAAAAGACACCTGCCCACAACCTCAAACAGTCACACTCCAAACTTCACTATGGTGAAGACCAAAGAGCTGTCGAAGGACACCAGGAACAGAACTGTAGACCTGCACCAGGCTGGGAAGACTGAATCTGCAATAGGCAGCAGCTTGGTGTGAAGAAATCTACTGTGGAGCAATAATCAGAAAATGGGAGACCTACAAGACCACTGCTAATCTCCCTCGATTAGGGGCTCCACGCAAGATCTCAGCCCGTGGGGTCAAAATGATCACAAGAACGATGAGCAATAATCCCAGAACCACACAGGGGGACCTAGTGAATGACCTGCAGAAAGCTGGGACCAACGTTACAAAGGCTACCGTCAGTAACACACTACGCCACCAGGAACTCAGATCTTGCAGTGCCAGACGTGTTCCCCTGCTTAAGCCAGTACATATCCGGGCGCGTCTGAAGTTTGCTAGAGAGCATTTGGATGTTCTGGAAGAGTATTGGGAGAATGTCTTATGGTCAGATGAAACCAAAGTAGAACTGTTTGGTACAAAGACAACTCGCTGTGTTTGGAGGAGAGTGAATGCTGAGTTGCATCCAAAGAACACCATACCAACTGTGAAGCATGGGGGTGGCAACATCAAGCGTTGGGGCTGTTTCTCTGCAAAGGGACTAGGACGACTGGTCCGTGTACATGAAGGAATGAATGGGGCCATGTATTGTGAGATTTTGAGTGCAAACCTCCTTCCATCAGCAAGGGCATTGAAGATGAGACGTGGCTGGGTCTTTCAGCATGACAATGATCCCAAGCACACTGCCAGGGCAACAAAGGAGTGGCTTCGTAAGAAGCCTTTTTAAGGTCCTGGCCTAGCCAGTCTTCAGATCTCAACCCCATAGAAAACCTTTGGAGGGAGTTGAAAGTCTGTGTTGCCCGCCGACAGCCCCAAAACATCACTGCTCTAGAGGAGATCTGCATGGAGGAATGGGCCAACATACCAGCCAAATACCAAAACCAAATCATTATTTTCCACCATTATTTACAAATAAATTCTTTAAAAATCAGACAATGTGATTTTCTGATTTTTTTTTTCTCATTTTGGCTCTCATAGTTGAGGTCTACCTATGATGTCAATCAACTTGCACAATTGGTGACTGACTAAATACTTTTTTCCCACTGTAGCTTTACACTTAGAGAAAAGTAGATAAGTATAATTATGTGGAAAATGTACTATATTAATATATATATATACACAGTACAATGTACATTTTGTGCACTCCTGGTGTACTGTTAATTTAATAATATACATTCTTTGGAAAGAATCCTTTATCTTTATTCATCAGAATCATCAATGTTTCTTTTTACACATTTAGATAATACTGAATATCCATAATGTAAAAAATAACAGTTTACTCACTTCAGCTTTTCTAGTATGCAGTTTGAATTTTGCAATAGCTCAATGAGCTTCTTCACACCTGAATCTCCAATGTTATTCTCACTTAGTCCCAGCTCTCTCAGATTTGATGAAGGGTTTGATTTCAGAGCTGAAGCTAGGGAAGCACTGCCTTTTTCTGTAATATTACAGTTACACAGCCTGTAGAGAGAGAGTTTAGAGAATTTCTTTATAATGTACTTCTTTATAATACTAGTTTTCCTTTGCAGAGAAAAATAACTCATTCTGAGCATCAACAAATCATACTTTTATCTAATACTACATTTAAAAAAAGATTTTTCCAATGCAATAAAAAACTATTCATATTCATACAGGATTTCAGATTTGTGTTGACAAACTGATTTTAAATCACAACATACTGTATGTTTGACAGTTTGAACTGTGCGTCCTCCAGCAGACCACATATCTGCTGCACTCCAGAGTTTTGCAGTTTATTCCCACTCAAATCGAGCTCTCTTAAGTGTGAAGGATTTGAATGAAGAGCTGATGATAGAGCAGCACAGCTTTTCTCTGTAATATTGCAGCTATTTAGTCTGAAGAGAGTGAAAAGCCATTACATATTCACATCTTAAACATGTTCACATACAATATTAACTTTATGGAATATCGTGTCATTCCATTTTAAAACTATGTAGAATGTATGTACTGCAAAATTAACTATAAGTTTCTCAAAAATGTATTCTCAAGCAAATGCTAACAAAGGGTATCTGTATGATTCTTTAGTTGAAATTTAGCAATAGAGTTTATTCAAAATAATGAAATACTAACTTCAGTATCTGAGTCCTGCAGTGTGAGTCCTTCAGTAGATCAGACAGCTTCTCCATTTCTGAGTCTCCTTGTATTTTCCCACTCAGATCCAGCTCTGTCAGCAGCAAAGGGTTTGTTCCTAGAGCTTCAGTCAGAGAATTACAGGCTTCCTCTGCAGCAGAGCTTTTCAGAAACCTACAGAGAGAAACATATTTACAAATGTGATACAAAATCAAGGCTGAAATTGAGTCTTAACATATATGTCAAAGAAATTCAGATTAAAGCCGTTTCTGTGAAAGGTTTGCTTAATCAACTAATTAATCAATGAATGAAAAACACAACATACAGATTCCTAAAAAATCACAATGTGTGTTGTGCTCTTTGCTTATGGATCAGTTCCCTCCATTAAAAAGTATCTTTCAATTAGAAAATTTAACACAAGTATGTTTTACCTACAACTGTTGACTCTGATTATGACCTAGGTCTAAACAGGCCGACTTCGAGCCATGACATTCAAGACAATCATTTTCTTAAACTGGAAAACTTCACAAACACATCTTTGAGTGTGATGATTTGTGTGCTTGCTCTTCTTGACAGTATATATTTACCACTGTTCTTTTAATAATCCTGACCCTTTGTTTCCTGATTCTCCCATTTTGATTGACAACTGATGACGTGTTGTTTTTATATTAAGGATGTACTTGTAAATCTTAATGATTTAATAGTGAAAGTAAGAACATTTCCACAGGCACAATGTGAAGGGAACTCAAGGGATTGGGGCTTAACCTCTCTGCCTGAAGAAAACCACTTGTCAGTGAGGCTAACTGCTTCAAAAACTGCTTCAGTTTGGGAGCACAAAGATTGGACACATCAGGGTAAGGCAGCTGAAGTGATGTACCCATCATGCCTAGCGCCTACCGTACAAGCTTGTGGGGGAAGGCTTTGATCTGGGGTGGTCAGGTTTAATTTCATGTTTCAATTATGTGCTCAAAGGATGAGGTCAGCCGCCTACCTGAACGGGCATATTCCTAGATGACAATGCCAGGATTCATCAGGCTCAAATTGTGAAAGAGTGGTTCACAGAGTCCAGACCCGAACCCAATTGAGTACCGTAATCAAAGCTAAAGGTGGTCCAACTAAATATTAGAGTGGGTGACCTTTTTATTGGCCAGGCAGTGTATATGAGAACTTAACTGGAAAATTTAATAAACCACATAAAATCTAAATTGTAATTAAATAAAAATATATATAAACAAAAAAACAGCAGCTCATTATTGAACAAACATTTGTGTATATTGATAAGTATATATTGATTCTATAATTCTCACTTCAGAGTCTTCAGTTTACAGTTTGAATCCTTTTGTAAATCAGTGAGCTTCTTCACTCCTGAGTCTCCAGGATCATTCCCTCCAAGATCCAGCTCTGCCAGGTGTGATGAGGTGTTTGATTTCAGAGCTGAAGCCAGAGCAGCATATCCTTCCTGTGTAATGTTATTGTCACAGAAACTGAAAAAAAATCATAATAATGAAAAATCATCTCAAATTGATATTCCTCTTTGTGACTGTTACACTCACAGTGACCAAATGTGTTGAATTTGGACCAGATTAAAAAAACAATGATCAATGATATTTAATATTTACGCAGTATGGAAAGAGCAAAGACAGTGATTAGTAAGTAGGGATTAACAGACGAGTGAACAGATATTTACACCTCTGCAGTTGGTGCAACAGAATTTATCACAATATGAATGTCATTGTTTGGTGTACACAATTGTACAAAGCATACAAAGTACATATAGCTTGAAGATATGTGCAACAAATCACAAGATTCAGGTCAGAAATTTTCCTTTTTGTCAATATCTGCAGTGATTGGTGATTTCCCAGTAATCCACCAATGAAATGAAATCTCACAGAAATGCTTCCAATTATAGATATGAGTGAGTGTCATCTAATTCTGAAATATTAGGTCTCAACAACATTCTACATGTAACCCCTGTCAAAATAAACACCATCAGAGCATCACAGCATTTACTGACACAGCATTTCTTATAGGTAGTCAGAGCAGTCAGATGACTGGAGACTGGTACTTTATAAGCCGGGGAGGTTTTTAATGCTGGTCAATAATATTCTGTCCATAAAGACGAGTACCGCTGTATTTAAACTTTCATGTTTGCTATCAAAATAGTTTGTATGTAAATGGAGAAGAAAAAATGTGTGTAATTTTCAAGCAGTTACTGACTATCACATTATATTTCCTCCTTTAGGAAAATGACTCACTTGAGCTTTTCTAAAGTGCAGGAAGAAATCATCAATAGATCACAGAGTAATGTCACTCCTTCATCTTCTAGTTTATTTCCACTCAGATCCAGCTCTGTCAGGTGTAATGAGGGGTTTGATTTAAGAGCTGAGGTTAAAACTGCACATCCTTCCTTGGTTACGCTGCAGTTACTCAGTCTTCAGAGAGATTGGAGGAGCAGAATGAACAGATTAGGGACCACACTCAGCACATAAAACATAAAACATCAAAACAACACACATGAACATGGCACTAGGGCTTGTAGATTTGTGTCGCCACAGAATCCAGTTAATTGTTTTTTTTTTTTTTACATACTGTTTCAATTAGATATTACATTAAAGCAATTGTCCATACATTTTGGGGATTTAGGGACCTCTCTGGTAAGAATGTGTAATTGCACTGAGCCGGTGCAGTCTCCTTTCAGAGCAGAAGAATCTGATCATTGCAAGTTTACGTTCACTCAGTGGAGTAATTTAAAGTGCAGTACTGAGGGAGAGCTCAGTAAAAACTTTTGTCTTCAGAGGATGCAAGAGAATTATATGGCTACTGTTGTTATTCTTAGAAGCACATTTGTATTTTCGTTTTAGACCATTTAAATGCAGATGCATGCTGTCTATAGAAAAAAAACAAAAAACATGTATAGCCACAGTGGTACAAGATTTTTAGCGTTTAATGCATGTTAATGTAAATAAAAGTCCATGTAAAATTGCATTTAATGTTTTTTAATGAATTGTTTTGCTCATTTATGATGAAATATTATCACAGTGTAGAGAATAATTATGTCCATTACACAGAAAACAAAAAACTTAAGTCTGAAGGCTTTCTTAGCCAGCTAGCTAATTGGCTAAGTTGCCAAACAGGTAGCTAATACATTAGTACTGCACTACACTGTACAGTAGGTACACACAAAATCCACAGCAATGATAGCTTGGCTGCCTGCTAGTCATAAAAACACTAATCTTTAATAATTTTAGGTCACAGAGCTCTCATCTCCTTACAAAAGCCTATCCAGTGTTTATCCTAATTTGTAGCGAGGACTCTGTTGCGCTCTCTTTTAGCTTGTCAAAAAGTGAGTGAATGAGCAGATGAATGCAGAATTTGCTGTTTTGATATCTCTAGGTTTGCAAAAGCATCAACACCATTATCAGTGCCGCAGTTACTTATAGCAAACAGTCCCAGATCCTTTTGCATGTGATGCAAGTATTTAAAGAAACGATATGGGGCCTAAAACACACCAGCAAAAACCTACCAGACCGCTCATGTATTAACATATATGGTCACGTCCGCTTTGACTGTCGCTTTAAAATATTGTATGGTGTAAAATATCAGATGGTACTTTACCTCATTATTTTAAGAGTAGATTGTGAATTCTTCAGTCCATCAGAGATACATATCACTCCTGAATCCAGCAGATTATTATTGTTCAGATTCAGCTCTTGCAGACAGGAGCACTTCGAGTTAAGGACATCTGCTAGAGCTGAACAGCTTTCCTTCGTTAATTCACATTGATTAAGCCTAAACAATGCAAGGCAGATAAAAGAACAATGACTATGACTCATTACTTCAGGCTTTAAGGATCATATTCAGAGTTGAGTTTCCAGATGGGTATGTCAACCTAAACAATTTACAGGCAGATGTGCAGACTCGTTAATGTTTTTTTTATTATTATTTTGTTGTTTCAGACCATGTGGTTTGGAACCTTTTGTACAAGACAGATTTTTTCTGTTAAGACAAAAACTGCTCCTTTCAGTGTACGGTGCTGATACTGCACAGAAGCAAAAGACAGAGCTTTTGTGATGTAGCAACACACTTTTACATTCAATTATTCTGTCTAAAACAAGCAGGGACATTTCCTATTTAACACATTTAGTATTTCAGGAAATCTGAAATCATTTACTTAAACACTTCACATAGACACAATGCAGACTTGGCTCAAGAACACAAAATACTCAAGCCCAGACCACACCATGAAGACATTTATTTGCTGACACTGATAAACAATATTAATAAAATAAGAGTAATACAAACCAAAGCCTCTTTATTTTGCAATGTGAATCTTCCAGAAAAGGGCATATTTCTTTTACATCAGAGTCTCCTTGTATTTTCCCACTCAGATTCAACTCTGTCAGCAGTAAGGGGTTTATTCCTAGAGCTTCAGTCAGAGAATTATGGGCTTTCTCTGCAGCAGAGCTTTTCAACAGTCTGTAGAGACAAGGAGATCATCCATAATATACATTTCTGCAGTAATGTTATGAGCAAGGAACTAACTCTTTAGAATCTGTAATTTAGATATGTTCCTGAAGAAGACCATGTTTGAAATTCAATGTATTGTACTTCTAGGAGATTATCTTCTGTTTGTGTGGAGCATATATATATATATATATATATATATATATATATATATATATATATATATATATATACACAGCTACACTATAACAAATTAATACATTTTCATTTAAAAGTTTGGACTTAATGTAAGTTTGAAATTGCTCACAGTATTGACATCATATTTACCTCAGTGTTTTTAGTTTACAGTTTGGATCCTCTAGTAGCTCAGTAAGAAGCTTCACTCCTTTATCTCCAGGGTCATTCCCTCTGAGATCCAGCTCCATCAAGTGTGAGGAGTTTGATTTCAGAGCTGAAGCCAGAGCCTCATATCCCTCTTCTGTTACATTACAGAATGAAAGTCTATACAGACGAAAAATCTAAAAGTCAATACAGAGTAAAGTCTTGCAGAACCATGCACCAAACATTTAGCAATATAGAGGTGGAGGTGAAGGCAAAATCTTATTTTTTTTTAAATGTGTTTTATTACATGTGAAACATGTACAACTCACCCCAGTGTTTGCAATTTACAGTGCTGATTTTCCAGTACATCACAGATATGCTTTACACCAGCGTTTCCTAGTGCATTGTTACACAGATACAGTTCCATCAGATGTAAAGGATTTGAAGAAAGAGCTGATGATAGGTCCTGGATTCCTTTCTCTGTAAAATTATTCTTATCCAGCCTGCAAACAGAAATTACTTCAGAAATGCCCATTTTTAGAAATTATATTCAAGTCACATGCAGTTTAAAGCTAGAAGATCTAAATAAAAGTTTGGACTTCACGTTAATATTGTGTATATCGAGTTCGGGGAAGCTTCAAGGTAGAAGCATAGGAAGCTGAGCCCCTCTGTATTTGAGGTGATATTGTGAAAGAAAGAAGGAGATGGAGTGGAGGTGGGTGTGAAGTTGTTTGTCACAAAGGAGAAGTGACAAGAAGAAGGTATATTTAGGGCTGAGGAGGAATTTAGGGTGTGGTCCCAAAATGTTATGTCATAACTCTACTGTGTAAAAATACCAATGTGGTGTTACTCAAATAAAAAATAAGTTAAAAAGTATAGGTTATAAATTATAGGTTGATTTGAACCAATCAAACAATTCATTACACACTGAAATTACACACTTAAGTATCTGAGTCCTGCAGTGTGAATCCTCCACTAGATCAGAGAGTTTCTTCATTTCTGAGTCTCCTTGTATTTTTCCACTCAGATCCAGCTCGGTCAGCAGTAAGGGGTTTGTTTCTAGAGCTTCAGTCAGATGATCACATATTTCCTCTGCAGCAGAGCTTTTCAACAGGCTGAAAAAAGGGAGATATTTCTTACTCATAACTGTGTACTTAAAGTACTTTACATTATTACCAATACCCTTTTACTTTTATGAATATACCCTAACAGAGAGACATTTGAAAAATCCATTTACAAATATTTAGACAAAGAAGAAAAATAAGAACAAATGGAACAAACAGAAAAAATGCAGATGTAGAAAGTCTTCACCTGAGTTTGTTCAGTTTACAGTTTGGATCCTCTACTAAATCAGTGAGCTTCTTCACTCCTGTATCTCCAGGATCGTTCCCTCTGAGGTCCAGCTCTGCCAGGTGTGATGAGGGGTTTGATTGCAGAGATGAAGCCAGAGCAGCATATCCTTCCCCTGTTACACTGCAGAATGCTAGACTAGAGAAGGTATGTGCATCATCTTTATTAAAACATGATTGAGGGTGATTGTGCTCTTAAATGACCACAATATTTTAAACGTTAGCTTATTTTGCTAACATATGTAACCTCATCTATATAAAATAGAATATTTCTGTTGTAAAACAACTTTCACTTACCCCAGAAATTGCAGTTTACAGCACTGATTGTTCAGTAGACCACAAATGTTCTTCACTCCAGAGTTTCCTATTTTATTCTCCTTCACATCCAGCTCCATCAGGTATGAAGGATTACAACAAAGAGCTGATCTTAGATCAGCACAGCCTTTCTCTGTAAGGCTATTATTATATAGTCTGCAAAAAATTAAAATCATAGGCAAAACATTAATAAACATGCTAAAAAAAAAGACCATGTGGGACCATGGGGTAATTTCTTGTTTCTCTAAATTCAAACATACACACAGAAATCATTTTCCCTCATGTAACTGATAAAAATATTGCTAAATGAAATATTGCTTACATAAATACATAATGTCATTCATAATACATTACACTTCTTACTTCAGTTTCTGAGTCCTGCAGTGTGAATCCTCCAGTAGATCAGACAGCTGCTTCATTTCTGAGTCTCCTTGTATTCTCCCACTCAGATCCAGCTCGGTCAGCAGTAAGGGGTTTATTCCTAGAGCTTCAGTCAGATGATCACAGAGTTTCTTTGCAGCAGAGCTTTTCAACAGCCTGCAGAGAGAGAGAAATCAATCAGTTCTTGAACAGTTATATGGACTAAATCACACACAAGTGTTGACCTACTCTGGACATAGATAAACTACATTGGAGTTGAAATTACATAATGGATAGGAGCTTGAAGAGCAGACTCTCAGCTTCTAAAAGCCAATGAACTATAAAGGGCCTACTATCATTTTCATAAATAGCCCCATGGCACAATTTGGATGCGCTCAAATGTATGTGAACAAATTTACAGTCATATGTAATTTTTTAGCACTCTTTTTGCAGTCAGTGGCTTTACATTAATGATCCATCAGACACTGGGCTTCTCTTCTGGTCATGTTTTACCAGTATTCTATTTGCACCCCATACTGGTTACTGAAGCAAATCATGTGATCTAAGCCACGTGATCTAGATAATGTAACATAGATGCTGTTTGTATCAAGTTTGTAAGTAACTATTTGATCATATTTTGGTAAAATTAAACTAGTGATTTAATCAGACATAAAATCTTAAAATTCAATTTGGTTCTTATGTAAGCCTACATAACAGACTATCTGGACTACCAAACCCCCCAAAAAACTCCCAAAATGTTATCTGGCACAAGTAACAATCTTGCCAGATAACATTTTAAAAATTAAATTGAATTATTTACTATTGTAAAATAGCCAAATTAACAACCACTGATCATATATCCAAAATAGAGAAAATATTTAGTAAATATTTCATGTCAAGTTGTAGTATTTACCAACTTGGTGATCACCTGTTGAACTGGTTACTCAAGCTGTCAATATTAACAACAATATTTTTGTCAGTAGAAGAATGAATAATAATAAAAATGGCTGCAAAAACAGAAGATAGGAAACAACTGGCTTTTTTAAAAAATAAAGAGAATTAAAGAAAACTATAGCAAATTATGAGCCATAGTTTTGTCATACACTTTTCTTTTCGGCCAGCTTCCCTTGTTAAGCCAATCACGAACACCTGGGACTGGGGCTTCATAAGTCTCCTGTTGCCGTAAATAAGCTCTGTTGTAACCTCTGTACCACAGTGTTCTACAATATGCTCAAAGGGGAAGTACATTGATCTTGATCTTTCATGTTTGGTCTGATTACTCTTGTTCACATTTCCTTGTTTGCCCTGTTACTTAGGTCCTGTTTGGTTGTAACTGTTTCTAGCTTTCTTGTGTTATCTGTTGATCTGAAGGATCCTAGATCTGTTTTGGTTTGATTATGAAGCTTAGGCTGATTCGGCTGTTTGTGTTTCTTTGATTCCTTGTGTTCAGTTGATCATTAAAGTCTTGCATCATCCAACCCTGCAAGTGTTTCCCGGTGTTCTCACTGCCACGCCTGACCCGGCATGACACCAAGATACCATATTCAAGATTTTGCCATTTTATTTATATTATATAAACCAACAAAAAAAAAACAAAAAAAACAAAACAAAATTTTTTTTTAGCAGAGTTGGAACAGGAAAGAGAAACCTAGGGTTTGCTAGAGTTGGACAGAGTGAGAGCTGTGAAAACTATAATAACAAAACTCTTCAGCAACATTACCTCATGAAATTGCCTCTAGTTTATATAAGACTTGAGCAGAAAAAAATGAGTGTGTCACTTCAGGTGGACAATGGGGAAAGGGCTGGAATGTTAAGAGGTTAATTCTGTTGACTAGATACTTGTTGTAATAAAAATAGCTCACCTCAGTGTTTTCAGTTTACTGTTTGGATCCTTTCGTAACTCCGTGATCAGCTCCACACCTTTATTTCCAGGGTCATTTCCTCTGAGATCCAGATCAGTCAGGGTTGATGAGGGGTTTGATTTCAGAGCTGAAGCCAGAGCAGAATACCCATCTTCTGTTACACTGCAGAATGAAAGGCTGAAGAAAGAAAATGTGGTTGTTAAGGAGGGTAACTTAGTACTAAAATATAATGAATAAAAGTGGTAATAATAATACAATGGAAAAAAGAAACATGTATTATATTGTGTATGCCCTCCATCCTGTTGTCAGTGTCTGTCATTGCTCTATATCTCATGTATTTCTGTTGACTGACTTTTTTTTTTTTTTTAACTGCCACATCTATTGAATCTAAACATTACTTAAGTAGAATCTGTCTGGCAATGTAAAGCAGACAAAAAGGTCTCGAAAAGCAGCACATTCTAAAGATATTCCAATACAGAAAACATTGTCTGCAAAGGGGATATATGTCATGTTATGACTTGAATTCCATCTAAATGATGTTACAAGACCTTAAATGGGCAGTTCATGATCCAACATCTTTCAATGTAGCTGAATTAAAATAAATCTGCAAAGATGAGTGAAAATCTCTACACAGTGTTGTAAAAGATTCATTGCAAGACAAACACTTGAAAGCCACAATCAGTTATTCTGATTAGGGGGCCATTACTTTTCTCATGGGTGATCCTTTGCTGAACTGAACCATCCTCCTGTCTGATTTAATCCTGGTGTGGGGTAACATTAATTCCAGCATTCGTCAATCAGGTAAGTGTCCATAGACTCCAAAGCCAAAGACAAAACTGTTCTTTACATATTAACACCATAGATCTAATATATATATAAAAAACCTCACATTAAGCTCTGGTATTACAGTAGTTAAACTATTGTTAGGTTTATTTCTCTTTCTTTACTTATTTGTGATTTTATGTATCCATTAGCAATTTCTTCATTCTTTTTGTTATTTTGTATTGCAATCTGATATAGACCAGAAGATAATGGTTTCCACTAAGAGTCCTAGTTCTTCACAAGATTTCTTGCTCTGAGGAAGTTTTTCCTTCTCAGTGTCACTTCCGACTTGTTTGCCACTGGCAAAAAAAAATGTTTTGTGATTAAAATCACTAAAATAAGTAAACAGCATCTACATGGCCTAAGTACAAAAAGCAATCTTTATAGATATAAAATTAATTGAATTGAATGCTCTTTAAAATTAATCTGACTGTCCCTACAAATGTGTGGATGTAACCACAATTAACATCATGAGCATCATTATATAAGATACAATTAGCACTTACCTCAATATTTGCAGTTTACAGTACTGATTGTTCAGTAGATCACCAAGGTGCTTCACCCCAGAGTTTCCTATTTTATTGTGACCCAGATCCAGCTCTATCAGATGTGAAATGTTTACACAAAGAGCTGCTGATAGAGAAGCACAGCCATCCGCTGCAATGTCACTGTTTATCAGCCTGTAAACACAGATATGATTAAGAAAAAAAACCTCAATAAAATACTCAAAAATATGTTTTAACTTAGATTACTTAGATTTCGCTGTATTCTCCAATGTGTATAATGGTGTTGTGGAAAAAAACATGTATGTTTAAATAAAGACATTAATAGTTGAATCAAGTAAAAACCTTACTTCAGTATCTGAGTCCTGCAGTGTGAATCCTCCAGTAGAGCAGAGAGTTTCTTCATTTCTGAGTCTCCTTGTATTTTTCCACTCAGATCCAGCTTGGTCAGCAGTAAGGGGTTTGTTCCTAGAGCTTCAGTCAGATGATCACATATTTCCTCTGCAGCAGAGCTTTTCAGTAACCTGCACAGATGGGGAGACATTATAGGATCCTATTGATAGGATAGGTAAAAACAGACTGCTAAAGATGCTGGGGGTGTTATAAATGCTGGGGGTGTTATAAATGCTGGGGGTATAAGGAAATAATGATATATCAAAGTTACATTATGACTTGTAAAGGTGTTTTAATGACCAAAAACACAGTATTAAATGAATCATTTAAAGTTGTGTTTAAACCCAGACCTCTAGATAGCAATGTCTTCTACTCCCATTGTTCTAATCACAGAAAATCTAAAGTTGTTTTCTCAAATTTTATTCATATGGTCGTGTGTTTTTAATATTTTGACAGTTGTCTCAGACAAGATTGTCTTCCTTACATAATCTTTAGCATTAATGAAAATATGAATTGATATGTTCACAATAACCACTTTTTCCATATATACCTACCTCAATGTGCTCAATTTATGCTGTGGTTCCAGTAGTAAATCATGAAGGTCCTTCACTCCTTTGTCCCCAGGATCGTTCCCTCTGAGGTCCAGCTCCATCAGGTGTGATGAGGGATTCAATTTCAGAGCTGAAGCCAGAGCAGCATATCCATCCTCAGTTACACTACAGTCTGAAAGACTATCATACAAAATTCTTTTTCAGTAATAACACATACAGAAACTCAGTTTCATTCTGAAATGGACAAATTTTCAAAGTCTAAAGTTTGTTTGCTATGTGTTTACGTAAGAATGTATTTATGTATGAGTGCATGTAACGTCTACAGTGTATTTCATGCAGAGAAATTCACACACAATCAAGGCTACATAAAAGTACACAACAAATCTAAATTATTCTCAAGAAAAGTGAATTTGATGCCATTTCAAAGCTTCTTACATAAGTTTCTGTAGTTCACTTTGAGGATTGCTCAACATGGCACTGATGTGCTTCACCCCTGCAGCCAATACTTTATTCCCACTCAAATCCAGCTCCATCAAGTGTGAAGGATTCAAACAGAGAGCTGATGATAGAGCAGCACAGCCTTCCTCCGTAATATTGCTATTTTTCAGCCTGTAATTAGAGTGCAATGGTAGAGGAGATTACTGGGGGAATATGCATTCTACACTGCTCAAAAAATAAAGGGAACACAGCCTAGATCTGAATGAATGAAACATCCTCATTGAATACTTTGTTCTGTACAAAGTTGAATGTGCTGACAAACAAAATCACACAAATAATCAATGGAAATCAAATTTATTAACCATTGGAGGCCTGGATTTGGAGTCACACACAAAATTAAAGTGGAAAACACACTACAGGCTGACCCAACTTTGATGTAATGTCCTTAAAACAAGTCAAAATGAGGCTCAGTATTGTGTGAGGCCTCCACGTGCCTGTATGACCACCCTACAATGCCTGGGCATGCTCCTGATGAGGATCTCCTCTCAGACCTGGACTAAAGCATCCGCCAACTCCTGGACAGTCTGTGGTGCAACGGGACGTTGGTGGATGGAGCGAGATATGATGTCCCAGATGTGCTCAATCGGATTCAGGTCTGGGGAACGGGCGGGCCAGTCCATAGCTTCAATGCCTTCATCTTGCAGAAACTCATGACACACTCCAGCCACATGAGGTCTAGCATTGTTCCTGCATTAGGAAGAACCCAGGGCCAACCGCATCAGCATATGGTCTCACAAGGGGTCTGAGGATCTCATCACGGTACCTAATGGCAGTCAGGCTACCTCTGGTGAGCACATGAAGGGCTGTGCGGCCCTCCAAAGAAATGCCACCCCACACCATTACTGACCCACTGCCAAACCGGTCATGCTGAAGGATGTTGCAGGCAGCAGACTGCTGTCCACGGCGTCTCCAGACTCTGTCACATCTGTCACATGTGCTCAGTGTAAACCTGCTTTCATCTGTGAAGAGCAAGGGCACCACTGGTGAATTTACCAATCCTGGTGTTCTCTGGCAAATGCCAAGTGTCCTGCACGGTGTTGGGCTGTGAGCACAACCCCCATCTGTGAACGTCAGGCCCTCATACCATCCTCATGGAGTCAGTTTCTAACCATTTGTGCAGACACATGCATATTTGTGGCCTGCTGAAGGTCATTTTGCAGGGCTCTGGCAGTGCTCCTCCTGTTCCTCCTTGCACAAATGCGGAGGTAGCGGTCCTGCTGCTGGGTTGTTGCCCTCATACGGCATCCTCCATGTCTCCTGGTGTACTGACAGACACAACAAACCTTTTTGCCACAGCTCGCACTGATGTGCCATCCTGGATGAGCTGCACTACCTGAGCCACCTGTGTGGGTTGTAGAGTCCGTCTCATGCTACCACGAGTGTGAAAGCACCACCAACATTTAAAAGTGATCAAAACATCTGCCAGAAAGCATAGGTACTGAGACGTGGTCTGTGGTCCCCACCTGCAGAACCACTCCATTATAGAGTTTTTCTTGCTAATTGCCAGTAATTTCCACCTGTTGTCTATTCCATTTGCACAACAGCATGTGAAATTGATCGTCAATCAGTGTTGCTTCATAAGTGAACAGTTTGATTTCACAGAAGTTTGATTTACTTGGAGTTATATTGTGTTGTTTACGTGTTTCCTTTTTTTTTTTGGGCAGTGTATATTACTAAAGAATGAGCCAAAACTGGTAACACTTAATTGTTCACTGTCTTAAACAAACGTACTCAGAAAAAGGATTTTCTAATTAGCCTTAAAATTAGTCAAAAGAAACTGATAAGTAATTTCTGCAATGTTCAAACACACAATTCTTTTTTCTTTGTAAATCTAAAAGGTTTAAACAAATCATACTCCATACTTCAGTATCTGAGTCCTGCAGTGTGAATCTTCCAGTAGATCAGAGAGTTTCTTGATTTCAGAGTCTCCTTGTATTTTCCCACTCAGATCCAGCTCTGTCAGCAGTAAGGGGTTTATTCCTAGAGCTTCAGTCAGATGATCACATATTTCCTCTGCAGCAGAGCTGTCTAGAAGTCTGCAGAATAGAGAAATCAGATCGCTATCAATTTCCTTTTTTACTTTTCAAAAGACAGCATTGACCCTTTTCAAACTACACCTCTTTTCTCATTGGTATTCTCATTCAAAACAAGTCCTTTTTCATTTTACAAAGAAATTACACATAAAATAGCATATTAGCCACTTGGGATACGTGATACTGTATGGCATATTTGAAGAACATAAGTGGACTGCTTGCTCTGCACATTAGTTAGGTAAGTGGCTGTTTGTAATGTTGTAGAAACCTGATTTTCTTTATGTTATGATGTAAATCAGTGATTTTCTTCACTCCAGTGTCTCCAGGGTCATTCCCCCTGAGATCCAGCTCTATCAGGGGTGAAGAGGAGTTTTTCAGAGTTGAAGCCATAGATGTATATCCTTCTTCTGTTACACTGCAGAATGAAAGTCTAGAGAGAAAATACATTTTTGAGTTAATAAAAGAATATGACAAGTGTGTTCTGCATTAAAACGTTTTAAACATAGATGTTTTTCTACGTTCTGTGTGTTTTACAAATGTGTTTAATTGTTAAGATTATATTTACAACTCACTTCAACCTCTGCAGTTTACAGTACTGATTGTTCAGTAGATCACAAAGATGCTTCACTCCAGGGTTTTCTAGTTTATTCTCACTCAGATCCAGCTCTACTAGGTGTAAACTATTAGAACAAAGAGCTGCTGATAGAGCAGCACAGCCTTCCTCTGTAATCCTGCTCTTATTCAGCCTGCAGAGGACAGAAATGGTACAAAAACAAACTTTACAGAACTGATGACTATTTATATACAAGATTAAAGGCAAAATCATCACACCGTTTTGCTTTGATGCAAAAAAATAACAAATGAATAAGTTAACCAAAATGCCATTCAAAAACACAATGAAATGTTCTGTACACTTAATTAAAAATGCAATCAAATGTAAACATAAATTAAAACATACTTCAGTATCTGAGTCCTGCAGTGTGAATCTTTCAGTAGATCAGAGAGTTTCTTCACTGCTGAGTGCCCTTGTATTTTTTCACTCAGATCCAGCTCGGTCAGCAGTAAGGGGTTTGTTCCTAGAGCTTCAGTCAGATAATCACATATTTCCTCTGCAGCAGAGCTTTTCAGTAACCTGCACAGATGGGGAGACATATTGAAAGGATAGGTAAAAACAGACTGCTAAAGATGCTGGGGGTGTTATAAATGCTGGGGGTGTTATAAATGCTGGGGGTATAAGGAAATAATGATATATCAAAGTTACATTATGACTTGTAAAGATGTTTTAATGACCAAAAACACAGTATTAAATGAATCATTTAATGTTGTGTTTAAACCCAGACCTCTAGATAGCAATGTCTTCTACTCCCATTGTTCTAGTCACAGAAAATCTAAAGTTGTTTTCTCAAATTTTATTCATATGGTCGTGTGTTTTTAATATTTTGACAGTTGTCACAGACAAGATTGCCTTCCTTACATAATCTTTAGCATTAATGCAAATATGAATTGATATGTTCACAATAACCACTTTTTCCATATATACCTACCTCAATGTGCTCAATTTATGCTGTGGTTCCAGTAGTAAATCATGAAGGTCCTTCACTCCTTTGTCCCCAGGATCGTTCCCTCTGAGGTCCAGCTCCATCAGGTGTGATGAGGGATTCAATTTCAGAGCTGAAGCCAGAGCAGCATATCCTTCCTCTGTTACACTACAGTCTGAAAGACTATCATACAAAATTCTTTTTTAGTAATAACACATACAGAAACTCAGTTTCATTCTGACATGGACAAATTTTCAAAGTCTAAAGTTTGTTTGCTATGTGTTTACGTAAAAATGTATTTATGTATGAGTGCATGTAACGTCTACAGTGTATTTCATGCAGAGAAATTCACACACAATCAAGGCTACATAAAAGTACACAACAAATCTAAATTATTCTCAAGAAAAGTGAAATTGATGCCATTTCAAAGCTTCTCACGTAAGTTTCTGTAGTTCACTTTGAGGATTGCTCAACATGGCACTGATGTGCTTCACCCCTGCAGCCAATACTTTATTCCCACTCAAATCCAGCTCCATCAGGTGTGAAGGATTCAAACAGAGAGCTGATGATAGAGCAGCACAGCCTTCCTCCGTAATATTGCTATTTTTCAGCCTGTAATCAGAGTGCAATGGTAGAGGAGATTACTGGGGGATATGCATTTTACACTGCTCAAAAAAATAAATGGAACACTCAAATAACACATCCTAGATCTAAATTAATTATATATTCTCATTGAATACTTTTTTCTGTACAAAGTTGAATGTGCTGACAACAAAATCACACACAAATAATCAATGGAAATCAAATTTATTAACCAATGGAGGCCTGGATTTGGAGTCACACACAAAATTAAAGTGGAAAACACACTACAGGCTGATCCAACTTTGATGTAATGTCCTTAAAACAAGTCAAAATGAGGCTCAGTATTGTGTGAGGCCTCCACGTGCCTGGATGACCTCCCTACAACGCCTGGGCATGCTCCTGATGAGGATCTCCTCACAGACCTGGACTAAAGCATCCGCCAACTCCTGAACAGTCTGTGGTGCAACGGGACGTTGGTGGATGGAGCGAGACATGATGTCCCAGATGTGCTCAATCGGATTCAGGTCTAGGGAACGGGCGGGCCAGTCCATAGCTTCAATGCCTTCATCTTGCAGAAACTCATGACACACTCCAGCCACATGAGGTCTAGCATTGTTCCTGCATTAGGAGAAACCCAGGGCCAACTGCACCAGCATATGCTCTCACAAGTGGTCTATGGATCTCATATTGGTACCTAATGGCAGACAGGCTACCTCTGGTGAGCACATGGAGGGCTGTGCGGCCCGCCAAAAAAAATGCCACCCCACACCATTACTGACCCACTGCCAAACCGGTCATGCTGAAGGATGTTGCAGGCAGCAGATCGCTCTCCACGGCGTCTCCAGACTCTTTCACATCTGTCACATGTGCTCAGTGTGAACCTGATATTTGCCAATCCTGGTGTTCTCTGGCAAATGCCAAGCGTCCTGCACGGTATTGGGCTGTGAGCACAACCCCCATCTGTGGACGTCGGGCCCTCATACCATCCTCATGGAGTCTGTTTCTAACCATTTGTGCAGACACATGCACATTTGTGGCCTCCTCGAGGTCATTTTGCATGGCTCTGGCAGTGCTCCTCCTGTTCCTCCTTGCACAAAGGCGGAGGTAGCGGTCCTGCTGCTGGGTTGTTGCCCTCCTACAGCATCCTCCACGTCTCCTGGTGTACTGACAGACACAGCAAACCTTTTTGCCACAGCTCGCATTGATGTGCCATCCTAGATGAGCTGCACTACCTGAGCCACCTGTGTGGGTTGTAGAGTCCGTCTCATGCTACCACGAGTGTGAAAGCACCACCAACATTCAAAAGTGATCAAAACATCAGCCAGAAAGCATAGGTACTGAGACGTGGTCTGTGGTCCCCACCTGCAGAACCACTCCTTTATTGAGTGTGTCTTAATAATTGAAAGTAATTTCCACCTGTTGTCTATTCCATTTGCACAACAGCATGTGAAATTGATTGTCAATCAGTGTTGCTTCCTAAGTGAACAGTTTGATTTCACAGAAGTTTGATTTACTTGGAGTTATATTGTGTTGTTTATGTGTTTCCTTTATTTTTTTTGGGCAGTGTATATTACTAAAGAATGAGCCAAAACTGGTAACACTTAATTGTTCACTGTCTTAAACAAACGTACTCAGAAAAAGGATTTTCTTATTAGTCTTAAAATTAGTCAAATGAAACTGATAAGTAATTTCTGCAATGTTCAAACACACAATTCTTTTTTCTTTGTAAATCTAAAAGGTTTAAACAAATCATACTCCATACTTCAGTATCGGAGTCCTGCAGTGTGAATCCTCCAGTAGAGCAGAGAGTTTCTTGATTTCAAAGTCTCCTTGTATTTTCCCACTCAGATCCAGCTCTGTCAGCAGTAAGGGGTTTGTTCCTAGAGCTTCAGTCAGATGATCACATAGTTCCTCTGCAGCAGAGCTGTCTAGAAGTCTGCAGAATAGAGAAATCAGATCGCTATCAATTTCCTTTTTTACTTTTCAAAAGACAGCATTGACCCTTTTCAAACTACACCTCTTTTCTCATTGGTATTCTCATTCAAAACAAGTACTTGTTTTATTTTACAAAGAAATTACACATAAAATAGCATATTAGCCACTTGGAATACGTGATACTGTATGACATATTTGAAGAACATAAGTGGACTGCTTGCTCTGCACATTAGTTAGGTAAGTGGGTGTTTGTAATGTTGTAGAAACCTGATTTTCTTTATGTTATGATGTAAATCAGTGATTTTCTTCACTCCAGTGTCTCCAGGGTCATTCCCCCTGAGATCCAGCTCTATCAGGGGTGAAGAGGAGTTTTTCAGAGTTGAAGCCATAGATGTATATCCTTCTTCTGTTACACTGCAGAATGAAAGTCTAGAGAGAAAATACATTTTTGAGTTAATAAAAGAATATGACAACTGTGTTGTGCATTAAAATGTTTTAAACTTAGATGTTTTTCTACGTTCTGTGGGTTTTACAAATGTGTTTAATTGTTAAGATTATATTTACAACTCACTTCAACCTCTGCAGTTTACAGTACTGATTGTTCAGTAGATCACAAAGATGCTTCACTCCAGGGTTTCCTAGTTTATTCTCACTCAGATCCAGCTCTACTAGGTGTGAACAATTAGAACAAAGAGCTGCTGATAGAGCAGCACAGCCTTCCTCTGTAATCCTGCTCTTATTCAGCCTGCAGAGGACAGAAATGGTACAAAAACAAACTTTACAGAACTGATGACTATTTATATACAAGATTAAAGGCAACATTATCACACCGTTTTGCTTGGATGCAAAAAAATAACAAATGAATAAGTTAACTAAAATGCCATTCAATAACACAATGAAATGTTTTGTACCTCAATTAAAAATGTACTCAAATGTAAATATAAATTAAAACATACTTCAATATCTGAGTCCTGCAGTGTGAATCTTTCAGTAGATCAGAGAGTTTCTTCATTTCTGAGTCTCCTTGAATTTTTCCACTCAGATCCAGCTCGGTCAGCAGTAAGGGGTTTGTTCCTAGAGCTTTAGTCAGATGATCACATATTTCCTCTGCAGCAGAGCTTTTCAGTAACCTGCACAGATGGGGAGACATATTGAAAGGATAGGTAAAAACAGACTGCTAAAGATGCTGGGGGTGTTATAAATGCTGGGGGTGTTATAAATGCTGGGGGTATAAGGAAATAATGATATATCAAAGTTACATTATGACTTGTTAAGGTGTTTTAATGACCAAAAACAAGGTATTAAATGAATCATTTAATGTTGTGTTTAAACCCAGACCTCTAGATAGCAATGTCTTCTACTCCCATTGTTCTAGTCACAGAAAATCTAAAGTTGTTTTCTCAAATTTTATTCATATGGTCGTGTGTTTTTAATATTTTGACAGTTGTCACAGACAAGATTGTCTTCCTTACATAATCTTTAGCATTAATGCAAATATGAATTGATATGTTCACAATAACCACTTTTTCCATATATACCTACCTCAATGTGCTCAATTTATGCTGTGGTTCCAGTAGTAAATCATGAAGGTCCTTCACTCCTTTGTCCCCAGGATCGTTCCCTCTGAGGTCCAGCTCCATCAGGTGTGATGAGGGATTCAATTTCAGAGCTGAAGCCAGAGCAGCATATCCTTCCTCTGTTACACTACAGTCTGAAAGACTATCATATAAAATTCTTTTTTAGTAATAACACATACAGAAACTCAGTTTCATTCTGACATGGACAAATTTTCAAAGTCTAAAGTTTGTTTGCTATGTGTTTACGTAAAAATGTATTTATGTATGAGTGCATGTAACGTCTACAGTGTATTTCATGCAGAGAAATTCACACACAATCAAGGCTACATAAAAGTACACAACAAATCTAAATTATTCTCAAGAAAAGTGAATTTGATGCCATTTCAAAGCTTCTTACATAAGTTTCTGTAGTTCACTTTGAGGATTGCTCAACATGGCACTGATGTGCTTCACCCCTGCAGCCAATACTTTATTCCCACTCAAATCCAGCTCCATCAGGTGTGAAGGATTCAAACAGAGAGCTGATGATAGAGCAGCACAGCCTTCCTCCGTAATATTGCTATTTTTCAGCCTGTAATCAGAGTGCAATGGTAGAGGAGATTAATGATCAATATCTTTAATGAATACGATAACTGGGGGAACATGCCTTTTATATCACTAAAGCATGAGCCAAAACTGGTAACACTTAACTTGTTCACTGTCTTCAACAAACATACTCAGAAAAAGGAATTGCTTATTAGTCTTAAAATTTGTCAAAAGAAACTGATAAGTAATTTCTGCAATGTTCAAACACACAATTCTTTTTTCTTTGTAAATCTGAAAGGTTTAAACAAATCATACTCCATACTTCAGTATCTGAGTCCTGCAGTGTGAATCCTCCAGTAGATCAGAGAGTTTCTTGATTTCAGAGTCTCCTTGTATTTTCCCACTCAGATCCAGCTCTGTCAGCAGTAAGGGGTTTATTCCTAGAGCTTCAGTCAGATGATCACAGATTTCCTCTGCAGCAGAGCTGTCTAGAAGTCTGCAGAATAGAGAAATCAGATCGCTATCAATTTCCTTTTTTACTTTTCAAAAGACAGCATTGACCCTTTTCAAACTACACCTCTTTTCTCATTGGTATTCTCATTCAAAACAAGTACTTGTTTCATTTTACAAAGAAATTACACATAAAATAGCATATTAGCCACTTGGGATATGTGATACTGTATGACATATTTGAAGAACATAAGTGGACTGCTTGCTCTGCACATTAGTTAGGTAAGTGGCTGTTTGTAATGTTGTAGAAACCTGATTTTCTTTATGTTATGGTGTAAATCAGTGATTTTCTTCACTCCAGTGTCTCCAGGGTCATTCCCCCTGAGATCCAGCTCTATCAGGGGTGAAGAGGAGTTTTTCAGAGTTGAAGCCATAGATGTATATCCTTCTTCTGTTACACTGCAGAATGAAAGTCTAGAGAGAAAATACACATTTGAGTTAATAAAAGAATATGACAACTGTGTTGTGCATTAAAATGTTTCAAACTTAGATGTTTTTCTACGTTCTGTGTGTTTTACAAATGTGTTTAATTGTTAAGATTATATTTACAACTCACTTCAACGTCTGCAGTTTTAAGTACTGATTGTTCAGTAGATCACAAAGATGCTTCACTCCAGGATTTCCTAGTTTATTCTCACTCAGATCCAGCTCTACTAGGTGTGAACAATTAGAACAAAGAGCTGCTGATAGAGCAGCACAGCCTTCCTCTGTAATCCTGCTTTTATTCAACCTGCAGAGGACAGAAATGGTACAAAAACAAACTTTACAGAACTGATGACTATTTATATACAAGATTAAAGGCAACATTATCACACCGTTTTGCTTTGATGCAAAAAAATAACAAATGAATAAGTTAACTAAAATGCCATTCAAAAACACAATGAAATGTTCTGTACACTTAATTAAAAATGCAATCAAATGTAAACATAAATTAAAACATACTTCAGTATCTGAGTCCTGCAGTGTGAATCTTTCAGTAGATCAGAGAGTTTCTTCACTGCTGAGTGTCCTTGTATTTTTTCACTCAGATCCAGCTCAGTCAGCAGTAAGGGGTTTGTTCCTAGAGCTTCAGTCAGATAATCACATATTTCCTCTGCAGCAGAGCTTTTCAGTAACCTGCACAGATGGGGAGACATATTGAAAGGATAGGTAAAAACAGACTGCTAAAGATGCTGGGGGTGTTATAAATGCTGGGGGTGTTATAAATGCTGGGGGTATATGGAAATAATGATATATCAAAGTTACATTATGACTTGTAAAGGTGTTTTAATGACCAAAAACACAGTATTAAATGAATAATTTAAAGTTGTGTTTAAGCCCAGACCTCTAGATAGCAATGTCTTCCACTCCCATTGTTCTAGTCACAGAAAATCTAAAGTTGTTTTCTCAAATTTTATTCATATGGTCGTGTGTTTTTAATATTTTGACAGTTGTCACAGACAAGATTGCCTTCCTTACATAATCTTTAGCATTAATGCAAATATGAATTGATATGTTCACAATAACCACTTTTTCCATATATACCTACCTCAATGTGCTCAATTTATGCTGTGGTTCCAGTAGTAAATCATGAAGATCCTTTACTCCTTTGTCCCCAGGATCGTTGCCTCTGAGGTCCAGCTCCATCAGGTGTGATGAGGGATTCAATTTCAGAGCTGAAGCCAGAGCAGCATATCCATTCTCTGTTACACTACAGTCTGAAAGACTATCATACAAAATTCTTTATTAGTAATAACACATACAGAAACTCAGTTTCATTCTGACATGGACAAATTTTCAAAGTCTAAAGTTTGTTTGCTATGTGTTTACGTAAGAATGTATTTATGTATGAGTGCATGTAACGTCTACAGTGTATTTCATGCAGAGAAATTCACACACAATCAAGGCTACATGAAAGTACACAACAAATCTAAATTATTCTCAAGAAATGTGAATTTGATGCTATTTCAAAGCTTCTTACATAAGTTTCTGTAGTTCACTTTGAGGATTGCTCAACATGGCACTGATGTGCTTCACCCCTGCAGCCAATACTTTATTCCCACTCAAATCCAGCTCCATCAGGTGTGAAGGATTCAAACAGAGAGCTGATGATAGAGCAGCACAGCCTTCCTCCGTAATATTGCTATTTTTCAGCCTGTAATCAGAGTGCAATGGTAGAGGAGATTACTGGGGGATATGCATTTTACACTGCTCAAAAAAATAAATGGAACTCTCAAATAACACATCCTAGATCTAAATTAATTATATATTCTCATTGAATACTTTTTTCTGTACAAAGCTGAATGTGCTGACAACAAAATCACACACAAATAATCAATGGAAATCAAATTTATTAACCAATGGAGGCCTGGATTTGGAGTCACACACAAAATTAAAGTGGAAAACACACTACAGGCTGATCCAACTTTGATGTAATGTCCTTAAAACAAGTCAAAATGAGGCTCAGTATTGTGTGAGGCCTCCACGTGCCTGGATGACCTCCCTACAACGCCTGGGCATGCTCCTGATGAGGATCTCCTCACAGACCTGGACTAAAGCATCCGTTGGTGGATGGAGCGACACATGATGTCCCAGATGTGCTCAATCGGATTCAGGTCTAGGGAACGGGCGGGCCAGTCCATAGCTTCAATGCCTTCATCTTGCAGAAACTCATGACACACTCCAGCCACATGAGGTCTAGCATTGTTCCTGCATTAGGAGAAACCCAGGGCCAACCGCACCAGCATATGGTCTCACAAGGGGTCTGACGATCTCATCTCGGTACCTAATGGCAGTCAGGCTACCTCTGGTGAGCACATGGATGGCTGTGCGGCCCACCAAAGAAATGCCACCCCACACCATTACTGACCCACTGCCAAACCGGTCATGCTGAAGGATGTTGCAGGCAGCAGATCGCTCTCCACGGCGTCTCCAGACTCTTTCACATCTGTCACATGTGCTCAGTGTGAACCTGCAATTTGCCAATCCTGGTGTTCTCTGGCAAATGCCAAGCATCCTGCACGGTGTTGGGCTGTGAGCACAACCCCCATCTGTGGACGTCGGGCCCTCATCCCATCCCCATGGAATCGGTTTCTAACCATTTGTGCAGACACATGCACATTTGTGGCCTCCTGGAGGTCATTTTGCAGGGCTCTGGCAGTGCTCCTCCTGTTCCTCCTTGCACAAAGGCGGAGGTAGTGGTCCTGCTGCTGGGTTGTTGCCCACCTATGGTCTCCTCCACGTCTCCTGGTGTACTGACAGACACAGCAAACCTTTTTGCCACAGCTCGCATTGATGTGCCATCCTAGATGAGCTGCACTACCTGAGCCACCTGTGTGGGTTGTAGAGTCCGTCTCATGCTACCACGAGTGTGAAAGCACCACCAACATTCAAAAGTGATCAAAACATCAGCCAGAAAGCATAGGTACTGAGACGTGGTCTGTGGTCCCCACCTGCAGAACAACTCCTTTATTGAGTGCATCTTGCTAATTGCCAGTAATTTCCACCTGTTGTCTATTCCATTTGCACAACACCATGTGAAATTGATTGTGAATTAGTGTTGCCTTCTAAGTAAACAGTTTGATTTCACAGAAGTTTGATTTAATTGGAGTTATATTGTGTTGTTTACGTGTTCCCTTTGTTTGTTTGTTTTTGAGCAGTGTATATTACTAAAGCATGAGCCAAAACTGGTTAACACTTAACTTGTTAACTGTCTTAAACAAACGTACTCAGAAAAAGGATTTTCTTATTAGTCTTAAAATTAGTCAAATGAAACTGATAAGTAATTTCTGCAATGTTCAAACACACAATTCTTTTTTCTTTGTAAATCTAAAAGGTTTAAACAAATCATACTCCATACTTCAGTATCTGAGTCCTGCAGTGTGAATCCTCTAGTAGAGCAGAGAGTTTCTTGATTTCAGAGTCTCCTTGTATTTTCCCACTCAGATCCAGCTCTGTCAGCAGTAAGGGGTTTATTCCTAGAGATTCAGTCAGATGATCACAGATTTCCTCTGCAGCAAAGCTGTCTAGAAGTCTGCAGAATAGAGAAATCAGATCGCTATCAATTTCCTTTTTTACTTTTCAAAAGACAGCATTGACCCTTTTCAAACTACACCTCTTTTCTCATTGGTATTCTCATTCAAAACAAGTACTTGTTTCATTTTACAAAGAAATTACACATAAAATAGCATATTACCCACTTGGAATACGTGATACTGTATGACATATTTGAAAAACATAAGTGGACTGCTTGCTCTGCACATTAGTTAGGTAAGTGGGTGTTTGTAATGTTGTAGAAACCTGATTTTCTTTATGTTATGGAGTAAATCAGTGATTTTCTTCACTCCAGTGTCTCCAGGGTCATTCCCCCTGAGATCCAGCTCTATCAGGGGTGAAGAGGAGTTTTTCAGAGTTGAAGCCATAGATGTATATCCTTCTTCTGTTACACTGCAGAATGAAAGTCTAGAGAGAAAATACACATTTGAGTTAATAAAAGAATATGACAACTGTGTTGTGCATTAAAATGTTTTAAACATAGATGTTTTTCTACGTTCTGTGGGTTTTACAAATGTGTTTAATTGTTAAGATTATATTTACAACTCACTTCAACCTCTGCAGTTTACAGTACTGATTGTTCAGTAGATCACAAAGATGCTTCACTCCAGGATTTCCTAGTTTATTCTCACTCAGATCCAGCTCTACTAGGTGTAAACTATTAGAACAAAGAGCTGCTGATAGAGCAGCACAGCCTTCCTCTGTAATCCTGCTCTTATTCAGCCTGCAGAGGACAGAAATGGTACAAAAACAAACTTTACAGAACTGATGACTATTTATATACAAGATTAAAGGCAAAATCATCACACCGTTTTGCTTTGATGCAAAAAATAACTATTAAAATAAGTTAACTAAAATGTCAATCAATAACACAATGAAATGTTTTGCACCACAATTAAAAATGTATTCAAATGTAAACATAAATTAAAACATACTTCAATATCTGAGTCCTGCAGTGTGAATCTTTCAGTAGATCAGAGAGTTTCTTCACTGCTGAGTCTCCTTGTATTTTTTCACTCAGATCCAGCTCAGTCAGCAGTAAGGGGTTTGTTCCTAGAGCTTCAGTCAGATAATCACATATTTCCTCTGCAGCAGAGCTTTTCAGTAACCTGCACAGATGGGGAGACATATTGAAAGGATAGGCAAAAACAGACTGCTAAAGATGCTGGGGGTGTTATAAATGCTGGGGGTGTTATAAATGCTGGGGGTATAAGGAAATAATGATATATCAAAGTTACATTATGATTTGTAAAGATGTTTTAATGACCAAAAACAAGGTATTAAATGAATCATTTAATGTTGTGTTTAAACCCGGACCTCTAGATAGCAATGTCTTCTACTCCCATTGTTCTAATCACAGAAAATCTAAAGTTGTTTTCTCAAATTTTATTCATATGGTCGTGTGTTTTTAATATTTTGACAGTTGTCACAGACAAGATTGCCTTCCTTACATAATCTTTAGCATTAATGCAAATATGAATTAATATGTTCACAATAACCACTTTTTCCATATATACCTACCTCAATGTGCTCAATTTATGCTGTGGTTCCACTAGCAAATAATGAAGGTCCTTCACTCCTTTGTCCCCAGGATCGTTCCCTCTGAGGTCCAGCTCCATCAGGTGTGATGAGGGATTCAATTTCAGAGCTGAAGCCAGAGCAGCATATCCATCCTCTGTTACACTACAGTCTGAAAGACTATCATACAAAATTCTTTTTTAGTAATAACACATACAGAAACTCAGTTTCATTCTGACATGGACAAATTTTCAAAGTCTAAAGTTTGTTTGCTATGTGTTTACGTAAGAATGTATTTATGTATGAGTGCATGTAACGTCTACAGTGTATTTCATGCAGAGAAATTCACACACAATCAAGGCTACATAAAAGTACACAACAAATCTAAATTATTCTCAAGAAAAGTGAAATTGATGCTATTTCAAAGCTTCTTACATAAGTTTCTGTAGTTCACTTTGAGGATTGCTCAACATGGCACTGATGTGCTTCACCCCTGCAGCCAATACTTTATTCCCACTCAAATCCAGCTCCATCAGGTGTGAAGGATTCAAACAGAGAGCTGATGATAGAGCAGCACAGCCTTCCTCCGTAATATTGCTATTTTTCAGCCTGTAATCAGAGTGCAATGGTAGAGGAGATTACTGGGGGAATATGCATTCTACACTGCTCAAAAAAATAAAGGGAACACTCAAATAACACATCCTAGATCTAAATTAATTATATATTCTCATTGAATACTTTGTTCTGTACAAAGTTGAATGTGCTGACAACAAAATCACTCAAAAATCATCAATTGAAATCAAATTAATTAACCAATGGAGGCCTGGATTTGGAGTCACACACAAAATTAAAGTGAAAAAAACACACTACAGGCTGATCCAACTTTGATGTAATGTCCTTAAAACAAGTCAGAATGAGGCTCAGTATTGTGTGAGGCCTCCACGTGCCTGTATGACCTCCCTACAACGCCTGGGCATGCTCCTGATGAGGATCTCCTCACAGACCTGGACTAAAGCATCCGCCAACTCCTGGACAGTCTGTGGTGCAACGTGACATTGGTGGATGGAGCGAGATATGATGTCCCAGATGTGCTCAATTAGATTCAGGTCTGGGGAACGGGCGGGACAGTCCATAGCTTCAATAGCTTCATCTTGCAGGAACTGCTGACACACTCCAGCCAAATGAGGTCTAGCATTGTCCTGCATTAGGAGAAACCCAGCAGACCAGCATATGGTCTCACAAGGGGTCTGAGGATCTCATCTCGGTACCTAATGGCAGTCAGGCTACCTCTGGTGAGCACATGAAGGGCTGTGCGACCCTCCAAAGAAATGCCACCCCACACCATTACTGACCCACTGCCAAACCGGTCATGCTGAAGGATGTTGAAGGCAGCAGACTGCTGTCCACGGCGTCTCCAGACTCTGTCACATCTGTCACATGTGCTCAGTGTGAACCTGCTTTCCTCTGTGAAGAGCACAGGGCGCCAGTGGTGAATTTGCCAATCCTGGTGTTCTCTGGCAAATGCCAAGCGTCATGCACGGTATTGGGCTGTGAGCACAACCCCCATCTGTGGACGTCGGGCCCTCATACCATCCTCATGGAATCGGTTTGTAACCGTTTGTGCAGACACATGCATATTTGTGGCCTCCTTGAGGTCATTTTGCAGGGCTCTGGCAGTGCTCCTCCTGTTCCTCCTTGCACAAAGGCGGAGGTAGCGGTCCTGCTGCTGGGTTGTTGCCCTCCCATGGCCTCCTCCACGTCTCCTGGTGTACTGACAGACACAGCAAACCTTCTTGCCACAGCTCGCATTGATGTGCCATCCTGGATGAGCTGCACTACCTGAGCCACTTGTGTGGGTTGTAGAGTCCGTCACATGCTACCACGAGTGTGAAAGCACCACCAACATTCAAAAGTGATTAAAACATCTGCCAGAAAGCATAGGTACTGAGACGTGGTCTGTGGTCCCCACCTGCAGAACCACTCCTTTATTGAGTGTGTCTTGCTAATTGCCAGTAAGTTCCACCTGTTGTCTATTCCATTTGTGGTTGGTGTGGCGCAACAGATAACACCACTACCTGCCAGTGAGTTACAACACCATGTGGGAGACTGGGGTTGGATTCCCAGTCTGGGTGACTATGCTGCGCTACACCAATAAGAGTCCTTGGGCAAGACTCCTAACACTACATTGGCCCACCCCTGTAATACGAGTAACCTTGTAAGTCGCTCTGGATAAGAGCGTCTGCTAAATGCCGTAAATGTAAATGTAAATTTGCACAACAGCATGTGAAATTGATTGTCAATCAGTGTTGCTTCCTAAGTGGACAGTTTGATTTCACAAAAGTTTGATTAACTTGGAGTTATATTGTGTTGTTTACGTGTTTCCTTTTTTTTGGGCAGTGTATATTACTAAAGAATGAACCAAAACTGGTAACGCTTAACTTGTTCACCGTCTTAAACAAACGTACTCAGAAAAAGGATTTGCTTATTAGTCTTAAAATTAGTTAAATGAAACTGATAAGTAATTTCTGCAATGTTCAAACACACAATTCTTTTTTCTTTGTAAATCTAAAAGGTTTAAACAAATCATACTCCATACTTCAGTATCTGAGTCCTGCAGTGTGAATCCTCCAGTAGATCAGAGAGTTTCTTGATTTCAGAGTCTCCTTGTATTTTCCCACTCAGATCCAGCTCTGTCAGCAGTAAGGGGTTTGTTCCTAGAGCTTCAGTCAGATGATCACATAGTTCCTCTGCAGCAGAGCTGTCTAGAAGTCTGCAGAATAGAGAAATCAGATCGCTATCATTTTCCTTTTTTACTTTTCAAAAGACAGCATTGACCCTTTTCAAACTACACCTCTTTTCTCATTGGTATTCTCATTCAAAACAAGTCCTTTTTCATTTTACAAAGAAATTACACATAAAATAGCATATTAGCCACTTGGGATACGTGATACTGTATGACATATTTGAAGAACATAAGTGGACTGCTTGCTCTGCACATTAGTTAGGTAAGTGGCTGTTTGTAATGTTGTAGAAACCTGATTTTCTTTATGTTATGATGTAAATCAGTGATTTTCTTCACTCCAGTGTCTCCAGGGTCATTCCCCCTGAGATCCAGCTCTATCAGGGGTGAAGAGGAGTTTTTCAGAGTTGAAGCCATAGATGTATATCCTTCTTCTGTTACACTGCAGAATGAAAGTCTAGAGAGAAAATACACATTTGAGTTAATAAAAGAATATGACAACTGTGTTGTGCATTAAAATGTTTCAAACTTAGATGTTTTTCTACGTTCTGTGGGTTTTACAAACGGATTTAATTGTTAAGATTATATGTACAACTCACGTCAACCTCTGCAGTTTACAGCACTGATTGTTCAGAAGATCACAAAGATGCTTCACTCCAGGGTTTCCTAGTTTATTCTCACTCAGATCCAGCTCTACTAGGTGTGAACAATTAGAACAAAGAGCTGCTGATAGAGCAGCACAGCCTTCCTCTGTAATCCTGCTCTTATTCAGCCTGCAGAGGACAGAAATGGTACAAAAACAAACTTTACAGAACTGATGACTATTTATATACAAGATTAAGGGCAAAATCATCACACCGTTTTGCTTTGATGCAAAAAAATAACAAATGAATAAGTTAACTAAAATGCCATTCAATAACACAATGAAATGTTTTGTACCTCAATTAAAAATGCAATCAAATGTAAACATAAATTAAAACATACTTCAGTATCTGAGTCCTGCAGTGTGAATCTTTCAGTAGATCAGAGAGTTTCTTCACTGCTGAGTCTCCTTGTATTTTTCCACTCAGATCCAGCTCAGTCAGCAGTAAGGGGTTTGTTCCTAGAGCTTCAGTCAGATGATCACATATTTCCTCTGCAGCAGAGCTTTTCAGTAACCTGCACAGATGGGGAGACATATTGAAAGGATAGGTAAAAACAGACTGCTAAAGATGCTGGGGGTGTTATAAATGCTGGGGGTGTTATAAATGCTGGGGGTATATGGAAATAATGATATATCAAAGTTACATTATGACTTGTAAAGATGTTTTAATGACCAAAAACAAGGTATTAAATGAATCATTTAATGTTGTGTTTAAACCCAGACCTCTAGATAGCAATGTCTTCTACTCCCATTGTTCTAATCACAGAAAATCTAAAGTTGTTTTCTCAAATTTTATTCATATGGTCGTGTGTTTTCAATATTTTGACAGTTGTCACAGACAAGATTGTCTTCCTTACATAATCTTTAGCATTAATGCAAATATGAATTGATATGTTCACAATAACCACTTTTTCCATATATACCTACCTCAATGTGCTCAATTTATGCTGTGGTTCCAGTAGTAAATCATGAAGATCCTTTACTCCTTTGTCCCCAGGATCGTTCCCTCTGAGGTCCAGCTCCATCAGGTGTGATGAGGGATTCAATTTCAGAGCTGAAGCCAGAGCAGCATATCCATCCTCTGTTACACTACAGTCTGAAAGACTATCATATAAAATTCTTTTTTAGTAATAACACATACAGAAACTCAGTTTCATTCTGACATGGACAAATTTTCAAAGTCTAAAGTTTGTTTGCTGTGTGTTTACGTAAGAATGTATTTATGTATGAGTGCATGTAACGTCTACAGTGTATTTCATGCAGAGAAATTCACACACAATCAAGGCTACATAAAAGTACACAACAAATCTAAATTATTCTCAAGAAAAGTGAATTTGATGCCATTTCAAAGCTTCTCACGTAAGTTTCTGTAGTTCACTTTGAGGATTGCTCAACATGGCACTGATGTGCTTCACCCCTGCAGCCAATACTTTATTCCCACTCAAATCCAGCTCCATCAGGTGTGAAGGATTCAAACAGAGAGCTGATGATAGAGCAGCACAGCCTTTCTCCGTAATATTGCTATTTTTCAGCCTGTAATTAGAGTGCAATGGTAGAGGAGATTACTGATCAACATCTTTAATGAATACGATAACTGGAGGAACATGCCTTTTATATTACTAAAGCATGAGCCAAAACTGGTAACACTTAACTTGTTCACTGTCTTCAACAAACATACTCAGAAAAAGGAATTGCTTATTAGTCTTAAAATTTGTCAAAAGAAACTGATAAGTAATTTCTGCAATGTTCAAACAAACAATTCTTTTTTCTTTGTAAATCTAAAAGGTTTAAACAAATCATACTCCATACTTCAGTATCTGAGTCCTGCAGTGTGAATCCTCCAGTAGATCAGAGAGTTTCTTGATTTCAGAGTCTCCTTGTATTTTCCCACTCAGATCCAGCTCTGTCAGCAGTAAGGGGTTTATTCCTAGAGCTTCAGTCAGATGATCACAGATTTCCTCTGCAGCAGAGCTGTCTAGAAGTCTGCAGAATAGAGAAATCAGATCGCTATCAATTTCCTTTTTTACTTTTCAAAAGACAGCATTGACCCTTTTCAAACTACACCTCTTTTCTCATTGGTATTCTCATTCAAAACAAGTACTTGTTTCATTTTACAAAGAAATTACACATAAAATAGCATATTAGCCACTTGGGATACGTAATACTGTATGGCATATTTGAAGAACATAAGTGGACTGCTTGCTCTGCACATTAGTTAGGTAAGTGGGTGTTTGTAATGTTGTAGAAACCTGATTTTCTTTATGTTATGGAGTAAATCAGTGATTTTCTTCACTCCAGTGTCTCCAGGGTCATTCCCCCTGAGATCCAGCTCTATCAGGGGTGAAGAGGAGTTTTTCAGAGTTGAAGCCATAGATGTATATCCTTCTTCTGTTACACTGCAGAATGAAAGTCTAGAGAGAAAATACACATTTGAGTTAATAAAAGAATATGACAACTGTGTTGTGCATTAAAATGTTTTAAACTTAGATGTTTTTCTACGTTCTGTGTGTTTTACAAATGTGTTTAATTGTTAAGATTATATTTACAACTCACTTCAACCTCTGCAGTTTACAGTACTGATTGTTCAGTAGATCACAAAGATGCTTCACTCCAGGGTTTTCTAGTTTATTCTCACTCAGATCCAGCTCTACTAGGTGTGAACTATTAGAACAAAGAGCTGCTGATAGAGCAGCACAGCCTTCCTCTGTAATCCTGCTCTTATTCAGCCTGCAGAGGACAGAAATGGTACAAAAACAAACTTTACAGAACTGATGACTATTTATATACAAGATTAAAGGCAACATTATCACACCGTTTTGCTTTGATGCAAAAAAATAACAAATGAATAAGTTAACCAAAATGCCATTCAATAACACAATGAAATGTTTTGTACCTCAATTAAAAATGCAATCAAATGTAAACATAAATTAAAACATACTTCAGTATCTGAGTCCTGCAGTGTGAATCTTCCAGTAGATCAGAGAGTTTCTTCACTGCTGAGTCTCCTTGTATTTTTCCACTCAGATTCAGCTCAGTCAGCAGTAAGGGGTTTATTCCTAGAGCTTTAGTAAGAGAAGTACAGATTTCCTCTGCAGCAGAGCTTTTCAACAGCCTGCAGATATTTAAGAAACAGAAATTATTAACAATTACACACTATGTTATGCACATATACTGTATACACACACACAGTCATGGCTGAAAGTGTTGGCACTTCAGATTTTTTTCCAGATAACGACGCATTTCTCCCAGAAAACTATTACATGTTTTGTAATACACATGTTTATTTCCTTTGTGTGTTTTAGAACAACACAAAACCAGAGGACAAAAAAGGACAAATATGATGAAAAAAAAGAGGAAACAGTTCTAAGTAGTTAGCAATGAGTCTGGATCTAAATCCCATTGAACACTTGGAGAGATTCTAAAATTGCTGTTTGGAGAAGGCAGCCTTCAAGTATGAGAGACCTGGAGCAGTTTGCAGAAGAGTGGATCAAAATTGCAGTTGAGAGGTTTTAGAAGCGTGTTGATAGTCATAGGAAGCTATTGATTTTAGTTATTTTTTTTCAAAGTGTGTGCAACCAAATATTAAGTTAAAGGGTGCCAATAAATTTGCCCAACCCATTTTTGGAGTTTTGTGAGAAATTGTCAATTTTGTGTTTAACAAAATGTGTAATTGCAATAAAGGTAGAGATGTTCTGATGTTTCTCATGAAATTATGTACACTTTTTTACCATGATACGACATTATGTATATGTATATTATGTATAATGTATATTAGCAGTCCAGCAAGGTTTCTAAAAGTTCACAATACCCACTTTCCCCAAAACATCTACCTCAGGTTGTTCAGTTTGTGCTGTGAATTCTCAATTAAATCATTAAGTATTTTCACTCCTGTATCTCCAGGATCATTCCCTTTTAGTACCAGTTCTGTCAAGTGTGATGAGGGGTTTGATCTTAGAGCAGATTCCAGATCAGTATATCCTTGTTCGGTTATATTGCAGAATGAAAAACTGTAAAGAAAACAAAATAACAGTATGTTAAGTGAATTGTTTTCATATAATGTAACTTCTAAACTGTTTGTAAACAACAACAAACTTTGTATTTGAATAAGAAAATTGCAAAAACAGCAAAACCTAAAACTTGTATTGCATAATACTGCCATTTTTACAATCACTCATATTTAAAATATGGTGATATAAAACATAATACTTTATTTTTATGAAGACCATAAACAAAAAATGATCAGATATCTAGACAGAATATTTTAAATTATCTCACTCCAGTTTCTGTAGTTGACAATCAGAATTGTTCAATGTGTCACAGATCTGCTTTACTCCAGATTTTCCTAGTTTATTCTCACTCAGATCCAGCTCTATCAGGTGTGAGGGATTTGAACAAATAGCTGCTGATAGAGCAGCACAGCCTTCCTCTGTGATACTGCTGTTACTCAGCCTGCAATTAGAGTGTAAAGATGGAGAAAAGGTGAAAAAGTGGAGAAAGTGTTTTTAATACTGCTAGCAAACAACGCAATTTCGATTTTTTAATTATGTATAGTCTCATGCAAAGGTTAGACATTCCTGGTACAATGATGCATACTGTTGATTTTCATATAAAATCCTATACAAGAAACAAATTATATATATATATATATATATATATATATATATATATATATATATATATATATATATATATATATATATGGCATGCTTTCCACTTATTTACTTATTTACTGAATGTAACAGATTGTTTGCTGTTGGGAACATAGGTCTAAGTATAAGTGCATTTCCCAAAAATGTTTAAAATCAATTTTACAATTCAACCTTTACACTAATCAGTTTAGTAAAAAGGCTAAACTTTGTACAAAACATTGTAAAAAAATGTTTTTAGTTTCTCTGATGAGTGTTTCTCTAACATTGCCGTGTGGGTTGTTCTGTACTTCTTCTGAGGACAGAATGCTTTTATCTGCAGGGGCCATATTATTACTACCTGTAATTCCATGCATTTACTGCTTCAATGTCTTAACCATTACATTGTTAAATAAATAGGTTGGGATGAATTAGGATAAATTAATAGCACCCTGACAAGCAGATATTATATTATAAAAGTATACTAATCACACTATGTACTTCAGTATCTGAGTCCTGCAGTGTGAATCCTCCAGTAGAGCAGAGAGCTTCTTCACTGCTGAGTCTCCTTTTATTTTCCCACTCAGATCCAGCTCAGTCAGCAGTAAGGGGTTTATTCCTAGAGCTTCAGTCAGATAATCACAGAACTCCACTGCAGCATCACATTTTAACAATCTGGCAAAACAATACACACATTTGCCTTCTTATTATGACACAATAATGCCCAAATGTTTTAAAACAATGACTACATAAAGCAATTTAATTAGAGACATGAGAAAGCTAATGGACTTGATTGGAATAAGATTAAAACTGTTGATGAATATGGAAAGTGCTACTGTTATATATGAATAATTACATTGGTCATAACAACACTTCTCAAACATGTGTTACTTATGTTCAGTAAGTATTGTGGTATAAAGCAGTGCACCTCAGTGTCTTCAGTTTACTGTTTGGATCCTTTTTTAAATCAGTGATCAGCTTCACTCCTTGATCACCTGGGTTGTTTCCTCTGAGATCCAACTCTATCAGGTGTGATGAGGTGTTTGATTTCAAAGCTGAAGCCAGAGCAACATATCCTTCCTTTGTTACACTACAGTCTGAAAATCTAGAAACAAAATATTTTGGCTTTACCAAAACAATATGTTTGGAGTTTGGGTTTAAAAGACATTTTCCTGTATAATGTAATGCTTTAATGCATTATGTTCTTATTTGCTGTTTTTATAAAATTAGAACCCACCCCAGTTTCTGCAGTTTACAGGACTGATTGTTCAGAAGAGCACACAGCTTTGTTACTCCAGAGTTTCCTAGTTTATTGTTACTCAGATCCAGCTCTATCAGGTGTGAAGGATTTAAACAAAGTGCTGAGGACAGAGCAGTACAGCCTTCTTCTGTTGTGCTGCTGTTATTCAGTCTGCAAACAGAACGGTAAGAAAAGATAAATTAGCTTTAGGTTTAAAAGCACATACATGAAGCACAATCAAACCCTGAAGAGGTAAAAATATATATATTTAATTGTTGTGGGAATACTACTAACCCAATCTTGTATCATGCTGACTGAATCAAAATGCTAACTCATAGATGACATAGATGGTGACAACTTTACCAATTGATTGGTCATGCTAAATTGCTGAGGCTATCAGATATTTTCATTTATACTGTATCATTTCATGTTGCTGGCCTTAAATGCACTATTTGAAAACCCATGGCTGCATGGTATTTAAAAATTATTGCATCTATAGTTCTCAAATTTACATTTTACAGTCCAAATATTTAACTACACACTTAAGTATCTTGGTTCTGCAGTGTGAATCCTCAAGTAGACCAGACAGCTTCTTCACTGCTGAGTCTCCTTGTATTTTTCCACTCAGATCCAGCTCTGTCAGCAGGAGGGGGTTTATTCCTAGAGCTTCAGTCAGAGAATTACAGACCTCCTCTGCAGCATCACTTTTTAATAGCCTGGAAAAAGAATTTTTACAATAGTTTTTACCTGCTTATTTAGATATGTACATAAACACATGGAGGTATAATACAATAATGGACAATAGTTATGATTTCAAAACACTTTTTGGTTTAATATAATAGAAGGAATGGGGTTGATAACTTTCACAAATGCACATATAAACTAAACTCCACATTAATAGTCTATGACAGAAATTCATTTAAAACCTCTGAAGCAACATCATATATCTACCTCAGTTTGATCAGTTTACTGGTTGTATCCGGCACTAAATCAGTGAGTTTCTTCACTCCTGTGTCTCCAGGATCATTCCCTTTGAGATCCAGCTCTTTCAGTGGTGGTGGCGGATTTGATTTCAGAGCTGAAGCCAGAACAATATATCCTTTCTCTGTCACACTGCAGAATGAAATTCTAAAGAGAAGACAAAACATTATGTTTGGCAGAAAACAGATGTTTACCACATGTATTTATTTCTGACCCTTACTGACTGACCTAATGCCTATAATAAATCACTTTCATTAGATGGCTTTATTTATATACACTTGCTAATTAGGTAACCCCTGCTCTTCATCTAAAATAAATCTGCATACAGTCAGGAGAAAAAGAAAGTACAATCTCTTTGAATTGTATGTTTTATGTATCAGGCCATAAAACTTCAATATCAGTTCTAAAAAATTAGGTAAATACAACCTAAAATGATAAACACACTTAATTCCACCATATCACTATTTATTCAACAAAATTATAGTGAAAATGTAAAAGCCTTGTGAGAAAAATTAAATGCACCCCATGAATCAATAGCTTGTAGAACCACACAACTTGAAATAACTGTTTTCTGTATGACTTTCAGTCTCTCACACTGTTCTAGAGGCCCACTGTTCTTCATAACATTGCTTCAGTTCATTGCTTCAGGTTGGTGGGCATTTGTTTATGCACAGCTCCCAGTGAGCCACTGGCCACTGGGCCAATGTTTTCTTTTTCAGTTATTCTTCTGTAGATATTGCTGCTGTGCTTAGAATCATTGTCCTGTTGCATGACCCAGTTTCATCCACACTTTAGTTGTGGAATAAATGGCCTCACATTTGACTCAAAAATACTTTGGTATACAGAGGACTTCATTTTTGACTCAATTTATTTTTAAGGTGTACAAGTGCTGTGTTATGTATTAGAAAAAAGATTGATTGGTCAGTGACCAGCTTGCCTGACTCCTGTAATGGATAATTACACTAGTGCAGTTTGCGACAGTAACATTTTGGGGTGAAATGTCTTTCTTTAGAATTATGCTTAAAATGATGTATGATCAGGGCTGGATTAATCCAGTAAGCAGGGCTGCGGCCCAATATTGCAAGTATGAAACTCACCTCAGTGTCTCCAGTTTACAGGTTGGACTCTTCAGTCCTTCAGAGAGCAGCTCTACTCCAAAGTCCTGTATGGGATTGTTGCTCAGATCCAGCAGAGTCAGCGTAGAGGACCCTGAGCTGAGAACTTTGAGCAGAGCTGAACAGCTTCTCTCAGTCAGGTTACACTCACTGAGCCTGAAAGTAGAGTTTCCATATGCATTAGAAATCTCTAAAGGATGTTATCCTAACATCATTTGGGAATAATAAAAATAATAAATAATAATAATCATTATAAAACATACTGATCACACTGTAGCCTGTAAAATGATTATACTGTCACAAGCCTTTTAGATAGTATGATGACAGTACTCTGACTCAATATCAAAAGCAGTATGAAATGTATTTTAAATATATTTTTTGGAATTGATTACGTCTGTAAATATATACAAACATAACACTGCAAATATTTTTTATATTACTATTCAATAAATATAACATATAATATGATTAATGGTCAAAGAACTATAAAACTATAAGAGACATCAGTTAAACCTTGTGGTTACCAAAATCAACAATGTGGAATAACATTTAAAAGAAAAGAAAACACACTGGTGAACTCGTTAACCACAAACGGACTGGTAGGGCAAGAAAGACCTCCACTGCTGATGACAGAAGAATTCTCACTGATCCTCAATTATCTGTTATCTGATCTGACAGATCAGAAACAGCCTTCAGAGGCTACACTGCAAGATGCAAGTGACTACGGAATGGCCAGATTACAGAAACTGTTCAAACAACCAACGAAAGGTTTGTATTAGCGGGTGCTGAGGTCTGCACAGTTATTGGATAGAGGTATTTATAGAGATGACTGAACAGTCTGGTGGGAAATAACTGCATCGTTAGATTTGTGTAAACAGGAGTTACTTACAGAGCCGTTGTGGCTTCCTGGACCACCGGCAGCAGTCTGTTAAGACACTCCTCTGATCTGATGAACTTCTGTAAGTCAAACACTTCCAGCTTCTCTTTTGATGTCAGCAGCACAAAGACCAGCGCTGACCACTGAGCAGGTGAGAGTTCAGCTTCAGAGAGACTTCCTGAACTCATGTGACTCTGGATGTCTTTCACTAGAGAGTCGTCGTTTAACTCATTCAGACAGTAGAACAGATTGATGGACCTCTCTGGAGACGGGTTGTCCTTAAACTTTAGCTTGATGTACTCGACTATCTCCTTTCTGCAGTCAGACCTGCTTCCAGACTGGGTCAACAGACCTCGGATGAGCTTCTCATTAGACTCCAGTGAGAGGCCCAGGAGGAAGCGAAGGAAGAGGTCCAGGTGGCCATGGTCACTCTTCAAAGCCTTGTCTACTGCAGTCTTAAGTAATTCAGTGTGCTCTGTGGTTTTGCTCTCCTCTGATGTGGACTGTTGGTCAAAAACATTCTTGTGGTCATTTCTGAGAGATAAGTATGCAAATACGGCAGCGAGGAACTCCTGAATGCTCAGATGGACAAAGCTGAAAACTGTGCCGAGAAATCGGACGGTCTCCTGAGTGCACAGTCCTGAGTATACGGATATCTTACTGGGGTCAACCCCACATGCTTCTAGATCTTCTGCATTGAAGATCAGGCTGTTTTCTTCCAAATGCTGAAAAGCCAACTTTCCCAGCGAGTTTATGGCTTCTTTATCCCACGGTACGTCCAAGACATTCTTTCCAGAGTACTTCTGGTTCCCCTGTACGGCCTGGAAGATCAGAAAGCATGTGTACATTTCTGTCAGTGTCTTCGGTGTTTCTCCACTCTCTGTTTCTTCCAGAATTCTCTGAAGCACAGTGGCTGAGATCCAACAGAAGACTGGGATATGACACATGATGAAGAGGCTCCTCGATTCTTTAATGTGCTCAATTATTTTTGTAGCCAGGTTCTCGTCACTGATTCTCTTCCTGAAGTATTCCTCCTTCTGCTGATCATTGAAACCACGCACCTTAGTCACCCGGTCAACACACTCAGCAGGGATCCTACTGGCTGCTGCTGGTCTAGTGGTTATCCAGATCAGAGCTGAGGGAAGCAGATTTCCCTTGATGAGGTTTGTCAGCACAACATCCAGTGAGGCTGGTTTACAGACATCATTCAGACTCTCATTTTCCTGGAACATCAAAGGAAGTTTACATTCATCCAGTCCATCAAAGACGAACATGACACTGTTCTGATCTGTTAATATTAGTCCTTTTGTCTCTGGAAAAAAAAACCCAATGATGTCCATCAGACTCTGACGTCCCTTCTTCAAGTTCAGTTCCCGGAAAGGAAGTGGGAATATGAACTGGATGTCCTGATGATCTTCACCTTCAGCCCAGTCCAAAATGAACTTCTGCACACAGATTGATTTCCCAATACCTGCAACCCCCTGTGTCAGCACAGTTCTGATTGGTCTGTCTTGTCCAGGTAAAGGTTCAAACATGTTCTTGCATTTGATTTGTACATCCTGCTGCATCTGATTTTTCTCAATACGTCTCACTTCATGTTCTTTGTTGACCTGTCCAGCTCCACCTTCAGTGATGTACAGATCTGTGTAGATCTCATTGAGTCTGGTGGACTCTCCTTGCTTTGCAATTCCTTCACAAACACGATCAAACTTACTTATCAGTCCTTCTTTAAGTGGACGCTGTATAATTCCAATCAGCTCATCTAATGAATAAATAATAAAACAGCAGAGAAAAAGAAGGTAAAATAGTTACCGAAACACGTACAGTCTTGTATTTTTTTATATATATTTACTATTGCATATATAATTATCATATTGTGTCATCTGTTGATCTCTTACTTTGCAGTGCAGTAGCGACGTCTTTATGATTCATCAGGTTTAGGAAAGTCAGGGTCATGTTGAGCACAGACTGTTTTAAATTCCACTTCATTTGCTTGACATTTCTGTAATAAGTTGTGTTTTCCTTTCTCAGAAGTTTTTTATACATTTCCAGCTCGTGCTTTATAAACGCAATCATTTTGTTCTCGAGATCCTTTAGGAGCAAAGAAGTAAGAAAACTTATTAAATGAATAATAATAATCAAGTTTTAAATTATTTTTATTATTTTACCATTTACTTCAAATTCTAATGTTACATTTCCAAATGTTCCAAACTAAATCATGGATCTTGGCACTTATAGCCTAAATCTCTTGCTATCTGGTCAAAATTGCTACAAGTGATAAAAGACCTAAACATCCATGATGATGGGGCTATAAATACCTGCGGGGTGAGTGTCGGGATTCATAGACTGAGAAAGGTGGTACAGTGCAGTGAGGGTCTCATTGGATGTGTGGAAAATGGGTCATAAAGCAGTTGTGTGGAATTGATTGGTATGGAAGCGTACGGTCATACAGGTCTACCAGCAGTGGCAGAAATCCCAGCCTACAGGAAATTCTCCTCATTCTGGAGCAGAAGTGAGTGAAGACCTTGTGTACACAAACAAGATGTAGTTCTTGTTTGGAAGCTCATTCATGAGCGGTAAAACCTGATGGCAGTCCCTGTTTATCAGTTTTGTCTTTTTTTTTGCCACAATTCCTGTAGGCTGGTATTTCTAACACTGCTGGTAGACCCGTATGACCATACGCGTCCATACACCTGCAGATTCTGTTACTTCCTTTACACTATGGTCTTTGGCCACGCCCAAATCCAGTGACTCACTCACACACTCCTCAGGTATTTATAGCCCTATCATCCTTGTACAGCGCCATTTTCAGGAGTCTGAAGTTAATACCACCTTAAACATGCAAGGTACTCCTGCCTTCCTCTACTAAACGAGTGTTTGTGCGCTAACACAGTGGGGCAACTGGATCTGTGTGCCTATATAGCCTTTTTTCCAGGTGTTTGAGTTGGCCTTAATTACTGGCTGGTGTGACTCTGGGCCTTGCCCTAGAGCTACCCCTTACAAACTTCTCAAGTATCTCAAGACTGTTTGCTATAACAACCCATTTCTCCTGATCATCTTTAAATTGTTTCTACACCTTGATTGGGGTCCATTTGTGGTAAATTCAGTTGATTAGACCTGATTTGGAAAGACCCAGACCTGTCTATTTAAGGTCTCACGCCTGCAATACATATCAGATCAAAACCCAAGCCCTGTGGAGGAAAGAACTGCATGTGGAGCTCTGAGACAGGATTGTGTGGAGGCACAGATCTGGAGAAAGCTACAATAAAATATCTGCACTGAAAGTTCCCAAGAGCACACTGGCCTCCATCTAGAAGTTTAGAACAACCAGGACTCGTCCAAGAGCTGCCGCCCAACCACACTAAGTAATGAAGGAAAAAGGGTAATAGAGGTGAGCGAGAACCCAACGGTCACTCTGGCTAAGCTCCAAAAATCCTGTGTGCAGATGGAAGGAACTTGCAGAAGGTCAACTATCACTGCAGCACTCCACCAATCTGGGCTTTATGGCAGAGTGGCCAGACTGAAGGTTCTCCTCAGTGAAAGAAACAAGAAAGCCCCTAAAGGCAATGACCCTTAGCACACAGGAGAGGCTTAGGGATGGCTCTGTAAATGTTCTTGAGTGGCTCATCCAGAGCCTGTCTAAAATAAAAAAGCGTCTAAATACTTATGTCAATGCAATATTTGAGTTTTTCTTTTTCAGTAAATTGTGCAAAATATCTAAGATTATGTGTTCAGTTTTTCATTATGGGGTACTGAGAGCATTTTAGCACTAGGCTGTGTGTGTGTGTGTATATATATATATAAAATCTTGATTAAATGGTGTGTAAATGAAGCAGCTAAAGTTTAGTGATTAAGATGTATGATCAGCCATTCATGTAAGCTGTTTTCAAAAATACTGTCTTACATTGAAGATGTCAAAGAAATCTTTAGGATTCCTTTGAGGCTTGTCAGCTTCGGCATCCAACTCTGACCCCATGTGACCTCTGCAATTAACAAGAAATTCAGACAGTTATTTTCTTAAATAAGAGTATTTAGCATGGTGTTTATTTGAATGGTTTATTATTTTTTAACATTTGCATTAACCTTTTACAGTTATTCTGGTCATGTGTGACCACTATATTACAGTTAATCCCTTTTCAAATCAAAATCACATCAAGTTACACATTACACAGGTGTAAAGAAAAACTTACAAAAGGTGCCTCGTCCCTCACAGTATTACAAAAAAAGAAGAACGTATATTTACAGAAAAGAAATACTGAATATGTGCACATTAACCACACACACTGTGTGATGGTACAGATGAGGTCCACAGTCCACAAGCTATTGTTCGTTCAGCAGCTGAACTGCTTGAGGATAGAAGCTGTCTCTGGACCATCTGGTTCTGGTCTTCATGCTTCTGTAGCTCCTGCCGCTGGGCAGCTGAGAGAACAGGCAGTGGCTTGGTTGGGCTGAGTCTGTGATAATCCTCCTGGGTCTCCTCAGACAGCAGCTGGTGTAGAAATCTAGATGGTTGGGCTGTGAGCACCACCCTCTGCAGAGCTTTCTGCTCTTGAGCAGTGCAGGTGGAGAAACAGCCCCTCAGAACACTCTCCACAGTGCAGGTGTAGAACGTCCTGAGGATGCAGGAGTTCATACCAAACCTCTTCAGCCGTCTGATGTGCTTTCTTCACCACCAGTGTGGTGCAGTGTGTCCATGCAAGTTCCTCACTAATGTGAACACCAAGCAACATGAAGCTGCTGACCCTCTCCACAGTGGTCCCACTGATGGAGATTGGGGTGTGCACGCTCTCCTGTTTCCTGAAGTCCAATACCAGCTCCTTTGTCTTGCTGATGTTAAGAGAAAGGTGGTTTTCCTGGTACCAGTGTTACAGGAAGCTGACCTCCTCTCTGTATGCTCTCATCATTGTTGGAGATTAGGCCCACGATTGTCGTGTCATCAGCAAATTTAATGATGGCATTGGAGCTGAGTCTAACTGTGCAGTGGTAGGTATGGAGAGAGTACAGAAGTGGGCTAGGGGGGCTCCAGGGTTGAGGGTATATGAGGATGTGATGCTGCCCATCCTGACCACCTGCACCTTATGACAGTGGTTTAAGCAACCGGGCTCCAGTTATTTAGGTAGGTAATGCTGGCTCCAGCTAGCTGAAGTTATGCTTTAAGCTCTCTGCCAGGTTTGCCATCTGGACCAGCAGATTTACGGGTGTTGATGCTCTTAAAGTATCTGCACATATCAACTTCAGAGTCAGGTGACTGAGTCTGAGTACTCGTCAATGTTGTTTGACGAATCATGAAACATCTCCTAGTTCATGTCATGAAAACAGTCCTGAGTCTGATTTGTCTGACCAGCGATGAACCTCCCTGATGGTGGGCAGCTCCATTTGAGTGACCTGATTTGCCGAATGAAGGTCAGGGGAGGGCTTTGTACGCTTCTCGGAAGAGGGTGTGGCAGTGGTCCAGAGTCTGTGTTTTCTGCGTGCTGCGCGAGATGATAAAACTTGGGCGCTACTTTCCTCAGGTTTGCTTCATTGAAGTCCCCAACAACAATGAACTCTCTGGCCCCTTATTCAGCAGATGAATGGCGCTCCTTCTTTGTGCCATTTCCTTGTCCAGGGATCTGATTGATATTGATCTGAATGATATTACTGTGAACAGTGGTGCTTATGAACCCTTTAGGGTTCTGATATATGAGGACCTTAGGGGACGAGGGGGACAGTAAGTAAGCTGCTGTCTAAGAACCTAAAGGGATGAGGGGGCAGTAAGTAAACTGCTGTCTGAGGACCCAAGAGGACGAGGGGGACAGTGAGTAAAATGCTGTCTGAGAAGCCATGGGGACGAGGGGGACAGTGAATAAACTAATGTCTGAGGACCTAAGGGGAAGAGGGGGACAAGGAATAAGATGGTGTCTGAGGACCTGAGGGGATGAGGGGGACAGTAAGTAAACTGCTGTCTAAGGACCTTGGGGGACGAGTGGAACAGTAAGTAAGCTGATGTCTGAGGACCTGAGGGGACAAGGGGGACAGTGAGGTTGGAAGAGTTCTCTTCCATAAATGCATACATGATGAGATATGCAGGAGTCAGACCATGAAGGGCTTTGAAGGGGATGGGCAGCCAGTGTCAACAAGTCAAGCAGGATCTCAGCAGAGCAAATGGGTGAGGCAAGAGTGAGCAGTTCAGGAAGTTCAGACCCTTGCAGATGGGCGTTTAGACAGAGAAGTAAAGCCAGGCGGGGTCAGTGTGTGTAGATGTAAATAGTGGCCTGGCCATTGCCAGGTTTCCAGAAGCTAAGCTGTCCAGGTTTTTATAAATGATTATTTTAATAATAACATCAATCAATGTGTGTTAGTTATGGATCAGGAGTTCAGGAGAGCTAAACCAGTGACATATGCTAAATGTGTCAGGATGAGGTCAAGCATGAGAACTGAAACACATTTAAGCTCAGTAGCTGAATGTTACCAATTACAGTTACCACAAGTAAAAAAAAAAAAAAGAACTCCAAAAATGTAAAAATCAAACCAGAATGAAAGTTCACATCAGGATGAGAAGCAACATGCAAAAAACTGGACAAGAACAGAATACCAGACAGCCCTGCCCCCCGTTTATCTGAGGAAGTCTGGAAATACCTCTGCTGTGAAGGACAATCTTTTGAGAGTGATTTCTGGAGAGCAGGCTTTTGTCTCTTGTTCTTCTTCACAGGCTCCTGACTGGACACAGAGGAGTCCGCGGTCTGTCCAGTGTCACTGAGAGACAGAGAGGAGAGTGCTTCAGCTTACTGTATTAATAGAGTCAGTCATGTAGGACATACATTAAACATGCATTAAGAAACAGAACAGGCCAATCAAACTAACCCAAACATGAAGAACACGGAGCTTGAATCCACTACCACACTTTAACCATCACTGTAACTGACCATTCTGTGATAGCTGCAGGCCACTGTGCAAGTCATATAAATACACTGCTATGATTATCAGACAGATGATCAGTTACCAAAAATTAGAACATTTTTTGACTGGTGTTATTAACCAATATTCCCTCCAGGAAGTTGAATGAGCTGAGAATAGCATCTGTCTTTACCTCTAAAAGCTTCAGCTGAGTAAAAAGGATAACTATGCAGAGGTTCTGAATCCACTTTGTAAGAAAGGTCCTTTGACTGGTTACAAGGAACTCAACATAAATAACATAGACAATGACCAGGCAGTACACTACATTCAGCTACTCTGAGTTGCACCCATTGCTGACAAAATCAAGCTGAAAGTCTTCTTCTCTGGACAGTAGAGACAGTTACTCCAACAGAATCCTTGATTTCAGAAGAAACAAAACTTCTGTCCAAATCGTTTATCATATTTAAATGGACTGTGGTTTGAGTGTGTGGGTGTTACTGAATATGAATGTGTTGTATTTGACTCATGATTCAGTTTGTCATATTCCCAGTGTTATGAATCAAAGGACAAAGAACAAACTGGACAAACTGATTAAGAAGTCTGGCTCTGTTGTAGGAGTCAAACTGGACACTCTGAATGTTGGGGCTGAAACATGAGCTCTTAATAAGCTGCTTGCCATCATGGACAATGCATCACATCCCCTGCTCACTACAGTGGAGAACCAGGAGAGTGTGAGATCTTCTCTTCCCACTGCAGTTAGACTCAATAATGAGTTACTACTACTATTAATAATAATAATAATAATAATAATAATTAATGCACTCACTGCAGTTAGACTCAATAATGAATCTCCTTACTGCGGGAAAACTACTGATCTCCTACTGTCTGAACTGTGCTGATTTAAACCTACTGCTACATGTTAGTTCATTACTACTACTATTAATAATAATAATAATAATAATAATAATTAATGCACTCACTGCAGTTAGACTCAGTAATGAATCTCCTTACTGCAGGAAAACTACTGATCTCCTACTGTCTGAACTGTACTGATTTAAACCTACTGCTACATGTTAGTTCTTTACTACTACTATTAATAATAATAATAATAATATTAATAATAATAATAATAATAATTAATGCACTCACTGCAGTTAGACTCAATAATGAATCTCCTTACTGCAGGAAAACTACTGATCTCCTACTGTCTGAACTGTGCTGATTTAAACCTACTGCTACATGTTAGTTCATTACTACTACTATTAATAATAATAATAATAATAATAATAATAATTAATGCACTCACTGCAGTTAGACTCAATAATGAATCTCCTTACTGCAGGAAAGCTACTGATCTCCTACTGTCTGAACTGTGCTGATTTAAACCTACTGCTACATGTTAGTTCATTACTACTATTATTAATAATAATAATAATAATAATAATAATAAATGCAATTACTACAGGTTTACGCTCTGTTACTACAGGTCCACTTAGGTTCACTCTCCGTTACTACAGGTCCACTCTCCGTTACTACAGGTCCACTCAGGTTCACTCTCCGTTACTACAGGTTCACTCTCCGTTACTACAGGTTCACCCTCCGTTACTACAGGTTCACCCTCCGTTACTACAGGTTCACTCAGGTTCACCCTCCGTTACCACAGGTTCACTCTCCGTTACCACAGGTTCACCCTCTGTTACCACAGGTTCACCCTCTGTTACCACAGGTTCACTCTCCGTTACCACAGGTTCACTCTCCGTTACCACAGGTTCACTCTCCGTTACTACAGGTTCACTCTCCGTTACCACAGGTTCACTCTCCGTTACAACAGGTTCACTCTCCGTTACAACAGGTTCACTCAGGTTCACTCTGTTACTACAGGCTCTCTCTCTGTTACTACAGGTTCACTCTCTGTTACTACAGGTCCACTCAGGTTCACCCTCCGTTACTACAGGTTCACTCTCCGTTACTACAGGTTCACCCTCTTTTACTACAGGTTCACTCTCCGTTACTACAGGTTCACTCTCTGTTACTACAGGTTCACTCTCCGTTACTACAGGTTCACTCTCCGTTACTACAGGTCCACTCAGGTTCACTCTCTGTTACTACAGGTTCACTCTCCGTTACTACAGGTTCACTCTCCGTTACTACAGGTTCACCCTCCGTTACTACAGGTTCACTCAGGTTCACTCTCCGTTACTACAGGTTCACTCTCCGTTACTACAGCTTCACTCTCCGCTACTACAGCTTCACTCTCCGCTACTACAGGTTCACTCTCCGTTACTACAGGTTCACTCTCCGTTACTACAGGTTCACTCTCTGTTACTACAGGTTCACTCTCCGTTACTACAGGTTCACTCTCCGTTACTACAGGTTCACTCTCCGTTACTACAGCTTCACTCTCCGTTACTACAGCTTCACTCTCCGCTACTACAGGTTCACTCTCCGTTACTACAGGTTCACTCTCCGTTACTACAGGTCACTGTGGCTCCTAGTTATTACATTATATATAGTCTTACAACCTCAGATCTAATTACCGTGGATTTACACCAGATTTGGCACACTATCTCAGAGCAACACGTTGTATATGAACCTTACATTTGGTCCCATTTTGGAGAGTCTAGATTAATTAATAATTATTAATAAATTATAATTATTAATTAAAACACAAGGTAAGATAAGCCTGTCAGGTACCTGTGGAAATCATGTCTCATAACTCATAACATTAATAGATAATGAACCAGGACAGCAGATTTTGTGTGTTATAGCGCCATCTATTGTGTACATGTATATGTATGATTTTTGCAATATGAGCTCCATCCATGTTTCTGTCTTTAACTTTTAAAGTTCAGGTTATTGAGATTCTGTTGATAACACATTTGTGTATGTCAGGTGAAAGTTCAGAGAGTCACTGGTTAGCAGTTAAATTCTGCATTAAGTATAAAATACTCCTTCTGACCTATACCTATACTGTGGCCCAACAGGATCTTGCTACAATCATACAACCCAGCTCAAGCTTTCAGATAATCCACCAGTGTTCCTTACTGTTTCTGTGCTGATGTTGCCTGCTTTAATACTTACACTGTTCTGTAGGGGTCTGATTACAGGACTGATTACTGGTTTCTGATTTGTACTGATTTGTCTCTCTAATCTACTTCCTTTACAGGTCGTACATCAGTCTACTCCTAAACACACCTTATTTTTTCTCCTTTCTTTTCTCTCTCTCCCCCATGTGTTAACTGCCCCCTGCTGTCTGCTCACCACTGCCACTTCATTCTCACCTAACTGCACAGCTGTGCATAAGACTGTTTATCAGCCCGAGCCTTCACATTTCACTCACAATCTTATAGTCTATGGCTTGATGTCATTTTTGTCACAGAACAACGAGAATTAAAAATAACAAGAGAGACAGCAGTGAAGTAAGAGCTGTCATTTGTTGTGCTATCCAGTGTCAGCTAGAGGAGGAGGGGGTGACCTTTTGAGTGTTGGTTACCGTGGGAGACTGAACCTAAGAACTTTTCTAGCAGTACTTTAGTACATGTGTTTACTGGAAAGCAAAACATGTATCTGAGGATGGGATTAGGAAGCGTGAAGAAAAGACTACCTTTCTGGAGGAGCTGATCCCTGTTTGAAGTTGTGAGGTTCTCCCATTGACTGGTCACTCTTGAAGGATACACAGCTGGATCCAGGGGAGTTTGGCCTTTCTGCAGTTCCACTAGAACCAGAAAGAAAGGGGTTTTAGAAATCTGATGAAATGAAGGTATTCTCACCACAAGTGAGTTTAAGTTAGCTGAACGTGTGACATAAATGGAGAACAAAGCAGGGATCAAAGAACTCTTAATAATGTTCTTTGGGTAATCATGTTTGACGTTGTTCAGACATTCCTCATGTAATTTAATGTTTATTGAGTCAGATGAAATCAGTCATTGTGTTCATGCATTTAACCTTCCACCCGTTCCGGTCAACGCCGCTGGGATGGACGCCCAGTGTAGGGATATACAGGAGAAATCCAAAACACCCGAGTTCACCCAAGTCAGCTCCCCAGTTCCACACTGCAGAGCTGACTGGAAACATGTATGTGAAGAGCTCAGGATCAGCAAGTAGAAGAGAGAGGACTACCTCTCTGAAGGAGCTGATCCCTCTTTGAGGTTGAGAGGTTCTAGCATTGCGTGGTCACTCTTAAAGGACACAGCATCAAGGCTTTTCTCTGGCCTTGCTCCGAATTGCTGGAACGTACTTCCTCTGGGTGTCTGAACAGCAGAGTCGCTCGTGGTCTTCAAACCCAGACTGAAGACCCTCCTCTTCCAAGAGTACTCGGGCGATGTGTAGTGTCCAGTATTATGGTCTCAATGTTGACTTTGGTGTTTAGTAGTATCTAAGCTTAAGAGGTATCTTTAGATTCTAGTCTATTCAAACTAGCTGAGGGTATTTTCAGAGTAAAGCAGTGAAGCACTTTTCTAGGTTGCTCTGGAGAAGAGCGTCTGCTAAATGCCTTAAATGTAAATGTTCCTTGTGCAGGAAACCAGGCTTATAGGTTGGTGTAGCTCTGGATTACACAGCACTCTAATTAGAAATCTTCTACTGAAAAGAAATACATAGTCCAGGTCCAAGATTTAACCTTCTCTGGGAGACTGAACCTAAGATCTTTTCTAGTAGTACAATATTACATGTGTTTACTGGAAAGCAAAACATGTATCTGATGATGGGATTAGGAAGTGGGAAGAAAAGACTACTTTTCTGGAGGAGCTGATCCCTGTTTGAAGTTGTGAGGTTCTCCCATTGACTGGTCACTCTTGAAGGATACACAGCTGGATCCAGGGGAGTTTGACCTGTCTGCAGTTCCACTAGAACCAGAAAGAAAGGGGTTTAAGAACTCTTTTTTTCACCACAATACACCATCTAAAAGAATGATTCTGCACCTTCATCCATTACCCGCAGACAAAGATAGAGAGGAGTTCAGATGTGGACACATGAAGGACAAGGTGCTGTACATTCTGGGATCTGCAGGAATTCACCATGATCTTGCCATCTCCTTTGAGAACTCACTGGTCACTCCATCTACAGAAGCTGGAAGACTTGGTGTAGTCATGCATGATCAGTTATTGTTCTCAACTTACATTGCAAATCTGACTCGGTCGTGCAGATTTATCCTCTTTAACATCCGGAGAATTCCACCCTTCATCTCTAGAGAGTCGCCTAGGTGCTTATACAGTCTCTCATCACGTCAAGACTTGATTACTGCAGCTCTCTTCCGTCTGGTCTCCCTTTGCGCTCCATCAGACCCCAGCAGCTTATCCAGAACACAGCGGCACGGGTCATCTTCAACTTTTCTAAATTCAGCCAGGTTCAGCTCCTCTGCTGCGTTCTCCTCACTGGCTTCCTGTAGCTGCTACCCTCATCAGATTTAGACCCCTGACTCTGACCTACAAAGCCAAGATGGGAGAAGCTCCTCCATACTTGATGCTAATGGTCAAAAGCCCATCTGCACCAAGAGCCCCTTCCAGCCTGAAGTAGGACCCGCCATCCCTCAAGGTCCATGGAATTCAAGCATCAAGGCTTTTCTCTGTCCTTGCTCCGAATTGCTGGAACGTACTTCCTCTGGCACTCTCAGCACTCTAATTAGAAATCCTCTACTGAAAAGAAATATATAGTCCAGGTCCAAGATTTAACCTTCTCTGGGAGACTGAACCTAAGATCTTTTCTAGTAGTACATTAGTACATGTGTTTACTGGAAAGCAAAACATGTATCTGAGGATGGGATTAGGAAGCGTGAAGAAAAGACTACCTTTCTGGAGGAGCTGATCCCTGTTTGAAGTTGTGAGGTTCTCCCATTGACTGGTCACTCTTGAAGGATACACAGCTGGATCCAGGGGAGTTTGGCCTTTCTGCAGTTCCACTAGAACCAGAAAGAAAGGGGTTTTAGAAATCTGATGAAATGAAGGTATTCTCACCACAAGTGAGTTTAAGTTAGCTGAACGTGTGACATAAATGGAGAACAAAGCAGGGATCAAAGAACTCTTAATAATGTTCTTTGGTTAATTATGTTTGACGTTGTTCAGACATTCCTCATGTAATTTAATGTTTATTGAGTCAGATGAAATCAGTCATTGTGTTCATGCATTTAACCTTCCACCCGTTCCGGTCAACGCCGCTGGGATGGACGCCCAGTGTAGGGATAAACAGGAGAAACCCAAAACACCCGAGTTCACCCAAGTCAGCTCCCCAGTTCCACACTGCAGAGCTGACTGGAAACATGTATGTGAAGAGCTCAGGATCAGCAAGTAGAAGAGAGAGGACTACCTCTCTGAAGGAGCTGATCCCTCTTTGAGGTTGAGAGGTTCTAGCATTGCGTGGTCACTCTTCAAGGATACACAGCTGGATCCAGGGGAGTTTGGCCTTTCTGCAGTTCCACTAGAACTAGAAAGAAAGGGGTTTAAGAACTCTTTTTTCACCACAATACACCATCTAAAAGAATGATTCTGCACCTTTATCCATTACCCAAGATAAAGAAAGGTGAAACAATGGAATTAGAAACACAGTCCAACTGGGTCCCAGTAACAACACCTCTGCAAACCCACTCAGAATCACAGTACTCCAAGGGATGAGCTATACAACTCTGCTGATGTTCAACGTCACTAGCATATGAGGACAACTCTATTTAAGCTTAAGAAGAGGGAGACTTATTAGGACAAAGAAAATGTGTTGCTCCGGGTTATTAAGTAAATAAAAATATTAAACTGTTCACTTTACTGGATTTCTAATCATTAGTAACAGAATGTAAAACAGCTAATCTGAATGAATGTAAACTCCAGACAGACAAACAGAACACACTAAGAAAAAACTTGTTGACCACATAGACAACAAGGGCTGAGCAAGGACAACATAAATGAAAGACAGGAAGGTCTGGAGAGTTTTACAAATAGTTACCTTTCAATCTCATCTTGGTCCTCCTGGAGACTCATTTCAGAGGATATATTTTTCCCACACTCCACTGCCATCCTTTCAGGAAGGTTAACCTGTAGAACATCAAACATCAGCCCTGCCAGGATTGGTTAATCCTTTCAGCTCCATCTGGTGGGAAAGCAGGGGGGGAGAGATATGGTAAACAAATTAAATAATAATATCAAAAGAAATTTCACAGGCAAACTCCATCAGTAGTGTCAGATTAGGATAATCTCCCATACTGAGTTTATATTCCTAATCTGCTGCTCTGCATCTAATTAAACCAGACTATTTACACTCTGTAAGGAAACAGGTCTGTTCTGTAAGCACCGATGATGTCCATGATACACTCAGAAAAGTCTACTTTTAAACAATTGTGTGTGTGTGTGTGGGGGGGGCATCTTAGTTTACTTTTAGTTAGAACCTACGGTGCTACAGTGGATCCACAGATTAGAGCCTCACTACTGATGAACATACAGTGGGTAGTGTAAACGGTTCAGTTAAAGGGTCACAGTAACTTTGCTTCAACAACAGTATTATAAACACAACTCAGAATGATGGGAGACACTGTGGAGCTCCATATAACTCCCCCTTCTAAAGCAGAGGACCTGCCTCTGTGGTTGAAGGAGCTGAATTTAAAACATCCACCCTAACTGTTCGTATGCTCTTACCATGGAGGAGAAACTCTATTATGAAGCTCCAGTAAAAAGGATGCATCAGGGTTCTTGTGAGGCTCTTATGTAGTTTTACACTTAGGCTAGCGTATTGTCTGACAACCTTACAAGCACCTGATGTGTTCGCTTTAATAGAGTTTCACCAAATCAAATAATCACAAACACAGAAACTCATTTAGTAGGCTAAGAACATTTAGTATACAACACCCCGAAACTGCTGTTTGAGGCCATGGGATCTTTAGAGGCCAAAATCTAAACTCTAATTATTTTACTAGGTTATTAATCAATTGCATTGATTGATTTACTGTTTACTGTAAAATAAAATAAAAAAACATCAAATGTTTCCTTGATAATTTAAGTAATTTAAATGGATTTTGCATGAGCCAATGCTTGTTCTCTGAACTGCGGACCCAGTAAAGTGCTGTATTAGTCCAGTCCAGTGGTGGAATAGGAGGATGACTTATGGGGCTCAAGTCCTGGATGTTCGGGCCAAAAACCTGCAATGTTAAAAAAATAAATAAATAAATAAATAAATAAAAAAACAACTTTAAAAATAACTTTGTTGTTTCTCCTCACTGTCTCTGACTGGGCTGGCAAAATAAAAGCCCCAAACGTTTAGGGAAATCATTGCCATCTAGTGGTTGAGAGAGTTGTGTCGTCAATGATTCAGTCTGTCATCTCAGTGAGCAAGGTTGGATATACAGGTAGCTGAAGCAGAGCCAGGTCAAGTTGGGTATCTAGCTAAGGTGGCTAACTACGGATATATATATATATATCCGTATATATTTCTTATTTTTTTTAAGAAAATAACCCAAACCCCTTACCCACAGAAAACAATGTGTCAGGTGAGTCAGCAGAGAGGGAGGGACCTGTTTAGCTTAATTAAACATTAGAGGTTCACACACTGGGACACTGGCTAACCTCAGAACTCCTGGACTACAGCTCTGGTTTACATTAGTGGAAGTTAACTGTGAACACAGTGGATGTGAATACATAACACAACCTCATAGCCTTGACAAAACAGAGCTGTAGTTACTGTGCTGAAACTAACTTAAGATTCTACCATTTGATTAACTTTATATAATATTAAAATGACAAATTGCCTAAATGTGAATAATTCTGTTTATACATTCCTATTAACCTGTGCACTCCTACTAAATGTAGCATCTCTGCAAAACCCTGCTAGTTCACTGAAAATATAGTTTGTGTTTGGGCAAATGTGAATATTTCATTATGTTTGTATTTAAAAACAGAATTGTGAAGTCATGAACATACTTGAACATAAATATAATTTGTAGTATTTTAGTAAGAAAACACTGCTTATCTTATAGGTATTACCCAGCTACTCCAGCACAATTATGAAAATTAGTACACACACCTGTGAGTCCTGGGCAATGCAGAACAACAGCTTCTACAGGTCAATTTCTGCCCATCTGGTCCACTGAGAAAACCTTTTCTATGGATATAAATAAAAATGATCAATGCAGTGCTTCAGTTTATCTAAAAAAACACATGGAAGCTTTAACAGTCACTTATCTTCTGCCTTATTAACATATTCAAATAAGTTAATAAACACTGCGCTTGGACAGCTAATAGCTCATATACTATAGATTATTATTAATTTGGTTGGATGCAAGCCCATTCACACCCACCTGCTATTAAGCAAAAATGGATTTCATTTTCATTTTTAATTTGGTCAGAAATTGTAGCAGCTATGATCAACCTGACCAAGCTGGACCATGCGGTCATTTGTAATCCATTAAATGAAATGTAAATTTGATAATTTCTGGGGGGAAATACTTATATTAGCCAGTATCTGAATACTACACTTCAACACTGTGTTATACCGTGTTACACTAAACACCAGTTACTCCCACAATGCTCTACTGCTGTTAAAGAGCTGAACAGCACAGAAATATCACATATTATGATTCATCATCTATAAACACACTAATGATGCACACGGTTTACTGTGCGCGCACTAAAGCTCTGGCATTTAGCTTCGCTGTTCTGTCTGTGGTGAGGAGAATGTCTGAGCTTCCTGATGGTTTCATATGTAGAAAACTGTGCATCAAACCCATGTGTGCACACATCTGTTAAATTAAAAGATCATAAATGTATGGATTTCTTATTGTTAGGCTTCTTTAAAAGGGGAACATTGAGAAGCCAGTGTGCCTAACACCGGAAACCGGCTTCTCTCGTTTTACTTTCGCTTTTATTTTTGCAGTTATTTTCTTCTTTAGCTGAAATATAATTTATTACACACAATATCTGTATACAACACCTGCCTTTATCATTTTCATCATTCTGATTAAATATCACTGCACTACACCGTTTTCTCAGTGCAGCTCGTGTGGCTTGTAAGTTCACCACAGCTCCACAGTAATATTCAGGCTTCACTTGGTATATGTCTTTGTACATCATATTTAGACACTTATTACAGCTGCATTTTACCATTCCTACCTTCTCCTTTATTATTGAGCTTCAAACGACTGCCTGTTCCAGATGGACTACATCACGTCTTCAGGTGTTTCTGCTGTGTGGAATAAATGAGATTATAATACTATAGGAGATGGCTCGTGCGTATGGCTCGTATGTATGTAAATGAGAAGGTAGTAACGGGCAGATTCTTTTTTTAGTTTCGTTTTTCTTGTGAAGAAAACCTCTCCTTCCTGTTTCCTCCCGCCCCCTCACTTTCCTGTACTTTACATGTACAGCCCAGAGCTCAGTCTGATCTGTAATAATTGACAGACTCAGAGAGCCCCTAAGGGCATGTTCAGTTGTTTATGGCTGTGTGAGATTAAGATGATTGTTGCAGTTTTATATAATAGATGCTTTGAATTTAGTTGATCATTTATATATGAACAATATTTATTGCAATAAAGGGTCAGCTGAGTTCCATTTGAGATGAATGGGGACTAAAAGGGACCTTTACTGAGAGGGTCTTGCAGGCCTAACTGCACTAACTGTTGGGAATCTTCATCAGGATATCAGATTCAATAAGCATAACAGATTTTTTTTTATGTTTTCTATTTGTCTTAAGTGCCCTCCATGCACAAATGCAAATATACGTCTACTGTCTCTCTTTTCTCGTAGAAAGATTTCAGTTCCCGTAGATTTTATTTACATATGCAGAACAGATAGGTACAACCTCTGCCGGTGCTGCCAGAGAGTGTGATTATGCTCTGTACATGTGCTTAATAACCTTGATAAAATCTTAGTAACATTTGACAACATAAACATGTTTTAAAAAATAAAAAATGTTTATTCTGACCAATATAATAATCAAAAATAATTTAAGTGTACCTGATACTTATACCACAATCCTAACAGCAGCTCACAGATATGTTAAAGAATCATGGAATCCATAAATATTCCAATAGAAAATATGAGACTCAAAAATACAAATGATCTCTTTCACTACTATAAACAAACCAAGAGAACGAAAGAAAAAAATAAAGTGTGGGGGAATATCATCTTAGGTATACAGTAACTATGTGACACTGAATAAAGCCTGAACTGTGGACCTTGTCCTCTTACATCACCACTTTACTGAGTTACACATTAGTGTTTAGAAAGAGCTCTTAGAGTGAAGTCAGGAACTCGTTTAGTGTGCTGTACATTTATCTGTCTACTCCTGGGTGGACAACCATGGCCTGAAAAATAAATAAATAAATAAATAAATAAATAAATAAATGAATAAATTAATTAATAAATAAATTAATACACTGAACTGTGCAGAAATCATGCCCTCCAGGACTGGAGCAGCCCTGATCTACACACTAAAAGTGCACTTAGACAAATGTCTTCCACATTTCCAGCAATCAGAACATCAAATGAACCAGCATCCATCATCTAAATCTTCACCCAAACTTCCATCCTGGGTGTATCCACAACAGTCACACACTTTCTCACCTCAGCTTCACAAACTGCTGTACAAGGCCCAGCTTTCTCCATCTGAGACTTTATGAGGAAGAATCTGAGCCTGCTCTGTAGGTGAAGGAGTAACTACTCCAGCTCCTTCTTCAGCCTGCTGTAGTTCAGCACTGCTTACACAGGCTTCAGTGGGATCAGTCCCAGTAGTAGAAACCTGCTAATCTGCTGTATCCTTCAGTGTAACTGATTATTGGAGTTATTCCTTCTGCCAACAGCGAAGTTTCAAACCCCTCTCCCTCAAGCAGAGACTTGAACTATGGACCAATATAGTGAAGATTAACATGACTGCCACCTACTGTGCAAACCTAGTATTGTACATCTGGTAAGGACATTGTTTATGGATGAATTGCACTTTTTAATGTAGTCATTAGTATGTAAACACCCATATTCAGAGGAGGGGGCTTACTGCCAATAGAATTGGACTCTGGAGCAGATAAACATAAACCTATTGCCATCATGCATGATACTTTTTTAATACCCTCGATTTCAGAAGAAACAATCAATCAGCAGGTGTCCCAATACTTTTGTCCATATAAAAACATGGCATACATCATGCAACTCCCAGCCTGAAAATAATTCCCACTCAGTCCCTAGAGTCTGCTCAGAATGACCTCTAGTGGAGCGTCTGTGTTATTACATTATTCGAGCATCAGATGAGTGGAAGTTCTGAAAACCGGACAGTTGGATAACTGAGCTGTGAGGTTGTGTTTTGTGGGGAGGAAAAGAGGAGGAACACTGAGGAGGCTGAACAGTATTCTCTACACAGACGTAATTCAAGCAGGGTTGAGACACCTGTGTGTTCTCTACAATAAGAGACACTTTGAGGCTTAAACAGTCTGCTTGTTAAACCCTGGTGAAGATGATTATCAGAGGAGAGAAACCTTCAGAAAAACAGGCTTGTGCTGAAAGAAGAAGGTCAGCTTTACTGATGTGACAGGCTGAGAAGATTCTCGGAGGGAAAACTGTAGTGCTGTTGTAATGCTTCTACGTTACGTCCTACCTCAAATTATCAGAAATTAACATAAAGCTTTAATGTAACATCAAATAAACACTACAATTCAATAACATTTCAACCTCATCTTGAACTCCAGCAGTGTTATTAATGGTAACATATACATTTAAGTGCACGTTTGTTACCTTTCTATTTTGTGTTTATAAATGATCAATGCTGCATATTAGCACATATGTGGCAAATATACTGCATGTTCATGATTATGTGCTAAAAAACAAAGAAAAAAGCTAGAACATCAAATTGCTATGTACAGGCGGTGCTAGGCTGTGCTAACATGGAGCTTTTCCACAGTAGTTTTGCTTCTAATCAGGCCGCAACTCAAGAGTCAAGATGTGGTGACAGAAAATATACCACCTTTAGGAGGAAACTAAAAGAACCAGGTGAAGGGTTCGGTTACTGCCATGCTTTTGTAGTAAATCCATCAACCCATTAAACACCAGGCTGATGGTTCGGTAACTGTGGGCCGTGTGCCTGTGAAAGGTGCTGGATCCACATCGGAGCAACAGCGACTCTACCTCACATTTTACAGATTTACAGCCAAATACCACAAATACCACCTTCAGAGGCCTGTAGAGGGCGTAGAGTAGAGGGCGCTGTTCTGGCTCTTTAGTGAATGTGCACTGATTTACACTGGAACTCAACTGTCCCAGACTCCTGCTCATCTCAGTCACATCTCTGCTCTCCACCTTCCTACTGAGCAATAACCTCTCCTGTTGACGTGAGTGGAGGCAGTGAGTGCTGAGGTGAGTGGAGGCAGTGAGTGCTGAGGTGAGTGGAGGCGGTGAGTGCTGAGGTGAGTGGAGGCGGTGAGTGCTGAGGTGAGTGGAGGCGGTGAGTGCTGAGGTGAGTGGAGGCAGTGAGTGGAGGCAGTGAGTGCTGAGGTGAGTGGAGGCAGTGAGTGCTGAGGTGAGTGGAGGCAGTGAGTGGAGGCAGTGAGAGCTTATTGGTTCTGAAGTCAGTAAAAGGGAGGGGAAGGCAGAACTTTCTGTTTGAGAAGGTTCATCACTCTGAACACATTCCACACAAACACCAGTTAAACCTCAACATTACCCAGCTCTCACTACTTCTCACACTGCACCTCACACTGCTGCTGCTCACACTGCTGCTGCTCACACTGCTGCTGCTCACACTGCACCTCTCACTACTGCTGCTGCTCTCACTACTGCTGCTCACACTGCACCTCTCACTACTGCTGCTGCTCTCACTACTGCTGCTCACACTGCACCTCTCACTACTGCTGCTGCTCTCACTACTGCTCACACTGCTGCTGCTCTCACTACTGCTGCTCACACTGCACCTCTCACTACTGCTGCTGCTCTCACTACTGCTGCTCACACTGCACCTCTCACTACTGCTGCTGCTCTCACTACTGCTGCTCACACTGCACCTCTCACTACTGCTGCTGCTCTCACTACTGCTCACACTGCTGCTGCTCTCACTACTGCTGCTCACACTGCACCTCTCACTACTGCTGCTGCTCTCACTACTGCTCACACTGCTGCTGCTCTCACTGCTGCTGCTGCTCTCACTGCTGCTCACACTGCTGCTGCTCACACTGCACCTCTCACTGCTGCTCACACTGCACCTCTCACTGCTGCTCACACTGCACCTCTCACTACTGCTCACACTGCACCTCTCACTACTGCTCACACTGCACCTCTCACTACTGCTGCTCTCACTGCTGCTCACACTGCTGCTCACACTGCACCTCTCACTACTGCTGCTCTCACTACTGCTCACACTGCTGCTGCTCACACTTCTGCTCTCACTACTGCTGCTCACGCTGCTGCTGCTCACACTGCTGCTGCTCACACTTCTGCTCTCACTACTGCTGCTCACGCTGCTGCTGCTCACGCTGCTGCTGCTCACACTTCTGCTCTCACTGAAGCTTTCACTACTGCTCACACTACTGCTGCTCACACTGCTGCTCTCACTACTGCTGCTCACACTGCTGCTCTCACTACTGCTGCTCACGCTGCTGCTGCTCACACTTCTGCTCTCACTGAAGCTTTCACTACTGCTCACACTACTGCTGCTCACACTGCTGCTCACACTACTGCTCACACTACTGCTCTCACTACTGCTGCTCACACTGCTGCTCTCACTACTGCTGCTCACACTGCTGCTCTCACTACTGCTGCTCACACTGCTGCTCACACTGCTGCTCTTAGCTACAGTTAGCCAGTTTAGCTGAAAGCTAGGGCCGCTAAACCTTAGCTAACGGTGTTACACGGCTCTGTGTGCCAGACAGGTGAGCTTATTTCTGTTAGCTAATCATAAAATATACATATATCAAGCAGAATGAGCGGTTAACTCATAGAGCAGGTATCAAAGAATAACCCACATAAGAGGGAGATGGAGAAGAAGTTCAAAGTGTAAATACAAAACACCTCAAATTAAACTATTGGAGTAGGTTCAGTTCATCCCGTGGTCGAAAACACATTTTAACAATAATAAAAATAATCATCATAATAACTGACAACAGTCATACCTTCCATACACTTTTCTCGCTCCATCGGGTCATGGCACGTTGCTTGGCAGTTCAAAGAAGGGAAATATACCTTTGTCAGAATTGTTAAATTACACTCCATCAGTCAGTGATGTCGTATTTACACGGGGATAACTCGGAATTATAGATGAACCAAGGGTTTAGCAGGTGTGTCTTTGCGTCGTTACGTGAAACTCCTCTCGTTACGGTTCGAACGTAATAAAAACTGAATCATTTCGTTTTAAACATTGTAAACTGCATTCGATCTGCGAGTGAGGTCGTATTTACTAGTAGGAAACTCGAAATTCTAGATGCGATGTGTAATTGTGGTATAAAAATAAATATATATACATACATCATGCAGAATTAGCGGTAAACTCATAGAGAAAGAATCAAAGAATAACACATTAAAGAGGGAGCTGGAGGAGAAGATCAAGATGGAAATAAATAGCACTTAAAACTTAGCTATTGCAGTTGGTTCATTTCAACCTGTGGTCGAAAACACATTTTAATAATAATAAAAATAATCATAATAATGTTCTACAACTAAGTTATGTTCTAAAACAGCTCAACCAGGTGACGGGTGTTTGGTTTAATAAGTAGGGTTGGATTTGTTGTCTAATATTTTCTATTTTATTATTAAAATAGTCCATAAAAACATGACTGGTTAAAGATGTTGGGATCTGGGGTTGAGAATCTGCCTGGCTATTAGTGAGTTTAGAGATCTCACTAAAAATAACTCTGGGATTGTTTTTCTCGATCAGCGAGGCCAGATACGCTGAGCGAGCTTTAATGAGTGCCTTTCTATACTGACTAAGGCTGTCCTTCCACGCAGAGTGGAACACCTCTAGTTTGGTCGTCCGCCATTTATGCTCTAGTTTCCGCACTGTTAGTTTTAAGGTACGAGTATGATCACTGGACCACGGTGTGAGCCTTTTTTGCCTCATTATTTTATTCTTAAACGGTGCTACTTTGTCTAGAGTTGATCGTAGGGTATTTTCTAGATCGTTTGTTAATTTAACTAGCTCAGTTTGGTCTGACGGAGAGTTTTAGTATATTGTACAGCTGTCATTGGTGTTATTGTGCGCTTTAGACAGTGTTGGGAAGACAAATTAACATTTTGCCTTAGATGTAGCTCAAAGGAGATTAGACAATGATCCGATATTACTGAGCTTTGAGGTAGAATATTAAGCTGATCAATGCCAACACCCAGGGTCAGGACTAAATCTAGGGTATGATTACAGTAATGTGTGGGTCCAGTTACGTTTTGTATAATGCCAACAGAATCTAAGATTGATACAAACGCCTTTGTTAATGGATCGTCTGCTTTTTCAAAGTGAATATTAAAATCTCCTACTATTATAACTTTGTCACTGCACACTGCCAAGTCTGCAGAAGAATTACTGAATTCTTTTAAAAATTCAGAGTAGGGCCCTGGAGGCCTATAAATATTAATCAGTGAGAAAACATTTTTATTTGTGGTCGGATTTGATATATTAATGTAGATAAGCTCAAAAGAAGTGAAGGTGTTACAGTGTTTTTGAATAATCTCTAGTGTATTCTGATAGATTATACATACTCCACCTCCTCTGCCTGATGATCTAGGGCTATGTACATATTTATAGCCTGTGGGGGTGGCTTCATTTAGAGCTATATATTGATCAGGTCTAATCCAGGTTTCGGTTAGCGCTAGCATTAGCCTTAGCTTTCCGGCTGTGCCGCCGAGACGTCACCCATTCGCCCCGCTGCGAGGGCTCTAACTCCGGAGTGGGGGGGTGGTGCTAGCTCTCCCTGAGGCAACGGGGGCTGCTACCAGTGACTCCTGCTCTCTATCCCCGTGATGCACACCTCTAACTGCTCCACCTTTTCCACCAGAGAGCTAACTAACTCACATTTAGTGCAAACACTATCATTATCACTAGCGGTGGGAAAAGGGTCTAGACTAAACATGCCACACTTCTCACACTCAAAAAGCCCAGCAACAGCCTTAATAAAATACAAACTTACCGCTTTCAGCTGATTTAGGCACCGAAATAAAGGTTGTTGTAGGGGTACTCCGCTTTTTGTTTTGTCTTTTTGATAAACCTGTGGACTGTAAACACGATCTAAAAGCAGTTACGACGAAAAGCGCTAGAAAGTGACAGAAAGCAGAAAGAACAAGCTAAACACGGAGACAGTGATTCCTCCAAGGACCGGGTCTGGAGTCAGGATTTCCCACAAGCGTTAACGGCAGAGCAAGGCAGAGTACACCACAGAGCTTCTAATGCTTTCCCAGTATCACTGAAACAAGAAGGACAAGATGTAAATAGAAAACAGCCAAAATCAGTACTTACAGTACTTACAGTTTCACCTGTGGTCGAAAACACTTTCTAATAATAATAATAATAATAATAATCATAATATTAACTGGCAACAATCACACCTTTCATACACTTTTCTCGCTCCATCGGGTCATGGCACGTTGCTTGGCAGTTCAAAGAAGGGAAATATACCTTTGTCAGAATTGTTAAATTACACTCCATCAGTCAGTGATGTCGTATTTACACGGGGATAACTCGGAATTATAGATGAACCAAGGGTTTAGCAGGTGTGTCTTTGCGTCGTTACGTGAAACTCCTCTCGTTACGGTTCGAACGTAATAAAAACTGAATCATTTCGTTTTAAACATTGTAAACTGCATTCGATCTGCGAGTGAGGTCGTATTTACTAGTAGGAAACTCGAAATTCTAGATGCGATGTGTAATTGTGGTATAAAAATAAATATATATACATACATCATGCAGAATTAGCGGTAAACTCATAGAGAAAGAATCAAAGAATAACACATTAAAGAGGGA
>NC_132895.1:31872425-31874470 GCF_030463535.1 Salminus brasiliensis | reverse complement strand
TACAACCTGCTATTCCATAAGTCCCGTATGATCCTGGTCTGCCGAACAGACCACTGCCCCAACAAAGAGGCAACATCATGAACGTTATCTAGGCCCAGCCCGGCCACATCCACCAAGTTCCTTAGTTTAACAGTTTTCGAGGCACAGAGTCTGTGTGTGAGACCCAGTGCCCCATCAGCCGACACATCTAGCCGAGCTCCTTTAACCAAGGGCTCCTCCAGCAGCCAGTAGAGAGAGGTCTGCTCTAGTCGGTGGTGTTTGAAAAGAGTCCAAAACTTAAAAAGTCCACGATAAAAAAGGGGTAATCCATTCAAATGCAGCTGTCTATGATCCATAAAAAATAGTGCTGTATCAAGCCCCAGTCCATCAACAGTGTGCAAAATACTGCTAGCTATTTCCCTCCACACTAGGTCTGTATCACCGGTCAGGTATTTCCGCAGGAACTCCAGACGAAAAGTTGCCATTCTGCTGAAAAGGTGAATCAGGCCTTGCCCCCCTTCCTCCCTGGAAAGGAACAACACACTCTGTGGGACCCAGTGGAGGCGGTCCCAGAAAAAATCCACCAGGCGTGCTTGCAAACGTGACAATAATCCACCTGGAGGGTCCATACAAGACAGTCTGTGCCAAAGCATTGAAGCAACAAGGTTATTGACAACCAGCACTCTTCCTCTAAAAGAAAGCTGTCCATGGATCCATCTCCATTTCTTTAAACGGCCTGTCATTGTCTCCAGGAAACCATCCCAGTTCTTTTGCTGGAATAAGTCATCCCCCAAAAAACACACCCAAGTATTTCAGCCCCCTCTTTTCCAGGCCATGTTAGCTGGTAGTTGTAGCAAGCCCTCAGACCACGGCCCCACTGCCAAAGCTTCGCTCTTTTCCCAGTTTATTTTAGCTGCAGATAAACACCCAAAGTCCTGAATAGTAGCTACCAAATGATCAACATCTGATTGTCCACTGACCATTATTATGATGTCATCTGCATAAGCAGAAAGCTGAAGCCTAGGATGCCCCTCCAGTCCCAAATCCAGACCCACAAGAGTAGAGCGAAGCTTATGAAGCAGTGGTTCAATGGCCAAGGAGTAAAGCATTCCAGACAGAGCACATCCCTGGCGTATGCCACGGCATGCTTTGAATGGTGCACTCAGACCCCCGTTAATCTTCAAAACACTTTCAACATCTTGATACAGCACTTTAACCATATTAAGAAAATTCGGACCAAACCCAGCACGTCTAAGGTCTGCCACAAATACTGGTGCTCAACTCTGTCAAAGGCTTTTCTTGGTCTATGGAGATAAGACCAAAGTCAAGCCCACGAAGCCTAGCAATGTCCAAAACATCACGCACCAGGAAAATATTGTCCTGATGGATCTGCCAGGCACACAGTAGGTCTGGTCATAGTGTATGACCTGCCCCATCACATCCCTCAACCTATTAGCCAAGCTCTTTGAAAACACCTTGAGATCTGTGCACAGGAGACTCACCGGTCTCCAGTTCCTGATCTCCTGTAAGTTACCTTTCTTAGGCAACAAGGTGATAACTGCCCGTCTGCAGCTCAAGGGTAAACAGCCCTCCATCAGGCTCTCAGTAAGGACCGCTGACAGATCCGCACCAAGCTCAGTCCAGAAAGCCTTATAAAATTCTACAGGTAGGCCGTCTATACCAGGGGTTGTCCCACCTTTCATGCCCTGTAGTGCCGTATAAAGCTCATTAACCCCTAGCGGTCTTTCAAGAGCCACGTTAGAGCTTCTAGAGAGCTTAGGCATCCCAGCAAAGAAGCCATCAGCCAGCCCAGGAGCATGCCTGTACTCGCTTTTGTACAGTTCAGTATAAAACCGTACGGCCCATTTCCGGATCTCAGCCGGCTCTGTCAGCTCCCGTCCATCCTCAGAGCGCAGGGCATGAATGAAACGGCTCTGGCCATTTTTCCTCTCCAGGCCAAAGAAAAACTGAGATGGGGCATCCATCTGCGTTAGAATTTGAAAACGCGATCGGACCAAAGCCCCCTGCGCCCTGACACCCAACAGGTCCTTAAGGGCGGATGTTTT